>NC_091980.1:315010477-315015034 GCF_044704955.1 Pristiophorus japonicus | reverse complement strand
GTTAGTGTTTCTCTCTCTCTCGCTCTCCCCCAGTTAGTGTTTCTCTCTCTCTCTCTCTCTCTCTCTCTCTCTGTCTCTCTCCCCCAGTTAGTGTTTCTCTCTCTCTCTCTCTCTCTCTCTCTCTCTCTCTCTCTCAGTTAGTGTTTATCTCTCTCTCTCTCTCCCTCTCCCAGTTAGTGTCTCTTTCTCGCTCCATCTCTCTCCCAGTTAGTGTTTCTCTCTCTCTCTCCCCCAGTTAGTGTTTCTCTCTCTCTCTCCCCCAGTTAGTGTTTCTCACTCTCTCTCTCCCAGTTAGTGTCTCTCTCTCTCTCTCTCTCAGTTAGTGTTTCTCTCTCTCTCTCTCCCAGTCAGTGTTTCTCTCTCTCTCTCTCTCTCCCAGTTAGTGTTTCTCTCTCTCTCTCTCTCTCTCTCCCCCAGTTAGTGTTTCTCTCTCTCTCTCTCTCTCTCTCTCTCCCAGTCAGTGTTTCTCTCTCTCTCTCTCTCCCCCAGTTAGTGTTTCTCTCTCTCTCTCTCCCCCAGTTAGTGTTTCTCTATCTCTCTCTTTCTCTCTCTCTCTCTCTCCCCCAGTTAGTGTTTCTCTCTCTCTCTCTCCCTCAGTGTTTCTCTCTCTCTCCCCCAGTTAGTGTTTCTCTCTCTCTCTCACAGTTAGTGTTTCTCTCTCTCTCTCTCCCTCAGTGTTTCTCTCTCTCTCTCCCTCAGTGTTTCTCTCTCTCTCCCCCAGTTAGTGTTTCTCTCTCTCGCTCACAGTTAGTGTTTCTCTCCCTCTCTCCCAGTTAGTGTTTCTCTCTCCCTCTCCCCCAGTTAGTGTTTCTCTCTCCCTCTCTCCCAGTTAGTGTTTCTCTCTCTCTCTCTCTCCCTGTTAGTGTTATTCTCTCTCTCTCTCTCTCTCTCTCTCTCTCTCTCTCTCTCCCAGTTAATGTTTCTCTCTCTCTCCCCCAGTTAGTGTTTCTCTCTCTCTCTCTCTCTCTCCCCCAGTTAGTGTTTCTCTCTCTCTCTCTCTCTCCCAGTTCGTGTTTTTCTCTCTCTCTCTCCTCCAGTTAGTGTTTCCCTCTCTCTCTCTCTACCATTTAGTGTTTCTCTCTCTCTCCCCCAGTTAGTATTTCTCTCTCTCGCTCCCCCAGTTAGTGTTTCTCTCTCTCTCTCTCTCTCTCTCCCAGTTAGTATTTCTCTCTCTCTCTCTCTCTCTCTCCCCCAGTTAGTGTTTCTCTCTCTCTCTCTCTCCCCCAGTTAGTGTTTCTCTCTCTCTCTCTCTCTCTCTCTCTCGGTGTTTCTCTCTCTCTCTCTCTCCCAGTTAGTGTTTCTCTCTCTCTCTCTCTCTCTCTCTCTCTCTCTCTCTCTCTCTCTCTCAGTTAGTGTTTCTCTCTCTCTCTCTCTCCCCCAGTTAGTGTTTCCTTCTCTCTCTCTCTCTCTCTCTCTCTCTCTCTCTCTCTCTCCCAGTTAGTGTTTTTCTCTCTCTCTCCCAGTTAGTGTTTCTCTCTGTCTCTCCCAGTTTGTGTTTCTCACTCTCTCTCTCACTTAGTGTTTCTCTCTCTCTCTCTCCCAGTTAGTGTTTCTCTCTCCCAGTTAGTGTTTCACTTTCTCTCTCTCTCTCCCATTTAGTGCTTCTCTCTCTCTCTCTCAAGTCAGTGTTTCTCTCTGTCTCTCTCAGTTAGTGTTTCTCTCTCTCTCTCTCTCTCTCTCTCTGAAGTCAGTGTTTCTCTCTCTCTCTCTCTCTCTCTCTCTCTCTCTCTCCCAGTTAGTGTTTCTCTCTCTCTCCTCTCTCTCTCTCTCTCTCTCCCCCAGTTAGTGTTTCTCTCTCTCTCTCTCTCTCTCTCTCCCAGTTAGTGTCTCTCCCTCTCTCTCTCTCTCCCAGTTAGTGTTTCTCTCTGTCTCTCTCTCTCTCCCTCAGTTAGTGTTTCTCTCTCTCTCTCCCTCAGTTAGTGTTTCTCTCTCTCTCTCTCTCCCTCAGTTAGTGTTTCTCTCTCTCTCTCTCTCTCCCTCTCTCCCCCAGTTAGTGTTTCTCTCTCTATCTCTTTCCCAGTTAGTGTCTCTCTCTCTCTCTCTCTCCCAGTTAGTGTTTCTCTCTCTCTCTCTCTCCCAGTTAGTGTCTCTCTCTCTCTCTCTCTCTCTCTCTCCCAGTTAGTGTTTCTCTCTCTCTCTCTCTCCCAGTTAGTGTTTTTCTCTCTCTCTCTCCCAGTTCGTGTTTCTCGCTCTCTCTCTCTCCCAGTTAGTGTTTCTCTCTCTCTCTCTCCCAGTTAGTGTTTCTCTCTCTCTCTCCCAGTTAGTGTTCCTCTCTCTCTCTCTCTCTCCCAGTTAGTGTTTCTCTCTCTCTCTCTCTCTCTCTCCCAGTTAGTGTTTCTCTCTCTCTCTCTCTCTCTCCCAGTTAGTGTTTCTCTCTCTCTCTCTCTCTCTCTCTCTCTCTCCCAGTCAGTGTTTCTCTCTCTCTCCCAGTTATTGTTTCTCTCTCTCTCTCTCTCTCAGTTAGTGTTTATCTCTCTCTCTCTCTCCCTCTCCCAGTTAGTGTCTCTTTCTCACTCCCTCTCTCCCCCAGTTAGTGTTTCTCTCTCTCTCACTCTCCCCCAGTTAGTGTTTCTCTCTCTCTCTCTCTCTCTCTGTCTCTCTCTCCCAGTCAGTGTTTCTCTCTCTCTCTCTCCCAGTTATTGTTTCTCTCTCTCTCTCTCTCTCTCTCAGTTAGTGTTTATCTCTCTCTCTCTCTCCCTCTCCCAGTTAGTGTCTCTTTCTCGCTCCCTCTCTCTCCCAGTTAGTGTTTCTCTCTCTCTCTCCCCCAGTTAGTGTTTCTCTCTCTCTCTCCCCCAGTTAGTGTTTCTCACTCTCTCTCTCCCAGTTAGTGTCTCTCTCTCTCTCTCTCTCTCAGTTAGTGTTTCTCTCTCTCTCTCTCCCAGTCAGTGTTTCTACCTCTCTCTCTCTCCCAGTTAGTGTTTCTCTCACTCTCTCTTTCCCAGTTAGTGTTTCTCTCTCTCTCTCTCCCCCAGTTAGTGTCTCTCTCTCTCTCTCTCCCAGTTAGTTTTGCTCTCTCTCTCTCTCCAAGTTAATGTTTCTCTCTCTCTCTCCCCCCCCAGTTAGTGTTTCTCTCTCTCTCTTCCTCAGTTAGTGTTTCTCTCTCTCTCTCCCTCAGTTAGTGTTTCTCTCTCTCTCTCTCCCAGTTCGTGTTTCTCTCTCTCTCTCTCCCCCAGTTAGTGTTTCTCTCTCTCTCTCTCCCTCAGTTAGTTTTTCTCTCTCTCTCTCTCTCTCTCCCCCAGTTAGTGTTTCTCTCTCTCTCTCTCCCTCAGTGTTTCTCTCTCTCTCCCCCAGTTAGTGTTTATCTCTCTCTCTCACAGTTAGTGTTTCCCTCTCTCTCTCTCTCCCTCAGTGTTTCTCTCTCTCTCCCCCAGTTAGTGTTTCTGTCTCTCTCTCCCTCTCTCCCAGTTAGTGTTTCTCTCTCTCTCTCGCCCAGTTAGTGTTTCTCTCTCTCTCTCTCTCCCCCAGTTAGTGTTTCTCTCTCTCTCTCTCCCCAGTTCGTGTTTCTCTCTCTCTCTCTCCCAGTTAGTGTTTCTCTCTCTCTCTCTCTCCCCCAGTTAGTGTTTCTCTCTCTCTCTCTCCCAGTTAGTGTTTCGCTCTCTCTCTCTCTCTCTCCAGTTAGTGTTTCTCTCTCACTCTCTCCCAGTTAGTGTTTCTCTCTCTCTCTCTCTCTCTCTCCCCCAGTTAGTGTTTCTCTCTCTCTCTCTCTCCCCAGTTAGTGTTTCTCTCTCTCTCTCTCCCCCAGTTAGTGTTTCTCTCTCTCTCTCTCTCTCTCTCTCTCTCCCCAGTTAGTGTTTCTCTCTCTCTCTCTCCCCCAGTTAGTGTTTCTCTCTCTCTCTCTCTCTCTCTCCCCCAGTTAGTGTTTCTCTCTCTCTCTCTCTCTCTCTCTCTCTCTCTCCCAGTTCGTGTTTCTCTCTCTCTCTCTCTCCCCCAGTTAGTGTTTCTCTCTCTCTCTCTCTCCCCCAGTTAGTGTTTCTCTCTCTCTCTCTTTCTCTCTCTCTCTCTCTCCCCCAGTTAGTGTTTCTCTCTCTCTCTCTCTCCCTCAGTGTTTCTCTCTCTCTCCCCCAGTTAGTGTTTCTCTCTCTCTCTCACAGTTAGTGTTTCTCTCTCTCTCTCTCCCTCAGTGTTTCTCTCTCTCTCTCCCTCAGTGTTTCTCTCTCTCTCCCCCAGTTAGTGTTTCTCTCTCTCTCTCACAGTTAGTGTTTCTCTCCCTCTCTCCCAGTTAGTGTTTCTCTCTCCCTCTCCCCCAGTTAGTGTTTCTCTCTCCCTCTCTCCCAGTTAGTGTTTCTCTCTCTCTTTCTCTCTCCCAGTTAGTGTTTCTCTCTCTCTCTCTCTCTCCCCCCAGTTAGTGTTTCTCTCTCTCTCCCCCCAGTTAGTGTTTCTCTCTCTCTCTCTCCCAGTTAGTGTTTCTCTCTCTCTCTCTCTCTCCCCCAGTTAGTGTTTCTCTCTCTCTCTCTCCCAGTTAGTGTTTTTCTCTCTCTCTCTCCTCCAGTTAGTGTTTCCCTCTCTCTCTCTCTCCCTCCCTCTCTCTCGGTGTTTCTCTCTCTCTCTCTCTCTCCC
>NC_091980.1:315002977-315007977 GCF_044704955.1 Pristiophorus japonicus | reverse complement strand
TCTCTCTCTCTCTCTCCCAGTTAGTGTTTCCCTCTCTCTCTCTCTCTCCCAGTTAGTGTTTCTCTCTCTCTCTCTCTCTCTCCCAGTTAGTGTTTCTCTCTCTCTCTCTCTCTCTCCCAGTCAGTGTTTCTCTCTCTCTCCCAGTTATTGTTTCTCTCTCTCTCTCTCTCTCTCTCAGTTAGTGTTTATCTCTCTCTCTCTCTCCCTCTCCCAGTTAGTGTCTCTTTCTCGCTCCCTCTCTCCCCCAGTTAGTGTTTCTCTCTCTCTCGCTCTCCCCCAGTGAGTGTTTCTCTCTCTCTCTCTCTCTCTCTCTGTCTCTCTCTCCCAGTCAGTGTTTCTCTCTCTCTCTCTCCCAGTTATTGTTTCTCTCTCTCTCTCTCTCTCTCTCTCTCTCAGTTAGTGTTTATCTCTCTCTCTCTCTCCCTCTCCCAGTTAGTGTCTCTTTCTCGCTCCCTCTCTCTCCCAGTTAGTGTTTCTCTCTCTCTCTCCCCCAGTTAGTGTTTCTCTCTCTCTCTCTCCCAGTTAGTGTTTCTCTCACTCTCTCTTTCCCAGTTAGTGTTTCTCTCTCTCTCTCTCCCAGTTAGTGTTTCTCTCTCTCTCTCTCTCCAAGTTAATGTTTCTCTCTCTCTCTCTCTCTCTCCCCCCCCAGTTAGTGTTTCTCTCTCTCTCTTCCTCAGTTAGTGTTTCTCTCTCTCTCTCCCTCAGTTAGTGTTTCTCTCTCTCTCTCTCCCAGTTCGTGTTTCTCTCTCTCTCTCTCCCCCAGTTAGTGTTTCTCTCTCTCTCTCTCCCTCAGTTAGTTTTTCTCTCTCTCTCTCTCTCTCTCTCTCCCCCAGTTAGTGTTTCTCTCTCTCTCTCTCCCTCAGTGTTTCTCTCTCTCTCCCCCAGTTAGTGTTTATCTCTCTCTCTCACAGTTAGTGTTTCTCTCTCTCTCTCCCTCAGTGTTTCTCTCTCTCTCCCCCAGTTAGTGTTTCTCTCTCTCTCACACAGTTTGTGTTTCTCTCCCTCTCCCCCAGTTAGTGTTTCTCTCTCCCTCTCCCCCAGTTAGTGTTTCTGTCTCTCTCTCCCTCTCTCCCAGTTAGTGTTTCTCTCTCTCTCTCTCCCAGTTAGTGTTTCTCTCTCTCTCTCTCTCCCCCAGTTAGTGTTTCTCTCTCTCTCTCCCCCCAGTTCGTGTTTCTCTCTCTCTCTCTCCCAGTTAGTGTTTCTCCCTCTCTCTCTCTCCCCCAGTTAGTGTTTCTCTCTCTCTCTCTCCCAGTTAGTGTTTTGCTCTCTCTCTCTCTCTCTCTCCAGTTAGTGTTTCTCTCTCACTCTCTCCCAGTTAGTGTTTCTCTCTCTCTCTCTCTCTCTCTCTCCCCCAGTTAGTGTTTCTCTCTCTCTCTCTCTCCCCAGTTAGTGTTTCTCTCTCTCTCTCTCCCCCAGTTAGTGTTTCTCTCTCTCTCTCTCTCTCTCTCCCCCAGTTAGTGTTTCTCTCTCTCTCTCTCTCTCTCTCTCTCCCAGTTCGTGTTTCTCTCTCTCTCTCTCTCCCCCAGTTAGTGTTTCTCTCTCTCTCTCTCCCCCAGTTAGTGTTTCTCTCTCTCTCTCTTTCTCTCTCTCTCTCTCTCCCCCAGTTAGTGTTTCTCTCTCTCTCTCTCCCTCAGTGTTTCTCTCTCTCTCCCCCAGTTAGTGTTTCTCTCTCTCTCTCACAGTTAGTGTCTCTCTCTCTCTCTCTCTCCCTCAGTGTTTCTCTCTCTCTCTCCCTCAGTGTTTCTCTCTCTCTCCCCCAGTTAGTGTTTCTCTCTCTCTCTCACAGTTAGTGTTTCTCTCCCTCTCTCCCAGTTAGTGTTTCTCTCTCCCTCTCCCCCAGTTAGTGTTTCTCTCTCCCTCTCTCCCAGTTAGTGTTTCTCTCTCTCTCTCTCTCTCTCTCTCCCAGTTAATGTTATTCTCTCTCTCTCTCTCTCTCTCTCTCTCTCCCAGTTAATGTTTCTCTCTCTCTCCCCCAGTTAGTGTTTCTCTCTCTCTCTCTCTCTCTCCCCCAGTTAGTGTTTCTCTCTCTCTCTCTCTCTCCCAGTTAGTGTTTTTCTCTCTCTCTCTCCTCCAGTTAGCGTTTCCCTCTCTCTCTCTACCATTTAGTGTTTCTCTCTCTCTCCCCCAGTTAGTATTTCTCTCTCTCGCTCCCCCAGTTAGTGTTTCTCTCTCTCTCTCTCTCTCTCTCCCAGTTAGTATTTCTCTCTCTCTCTCTCTCTCTCTCCCCCAGTTAGTGTTTCTCTCTCTCTCTCTCCCCCAGTTAGTGTTTCTCTCTCTCTCTCTCCCAGTTAGTGTTTCTCTCTCCCAGTTAGTGTTTCTCTTTCTCTCTCTCTCTCCCAGTTAGTGTTTCCTCTCTCTCTCTCAAGTCAGTGTTTCTCTCTGTCTCTCTCAGTTAGTGTTTCTCTCTCTCTCTCTCTCTCTCTCTGAAGTCAGTGTTTCTCTCTCTCTCTCTCTCTCTCTCTCTCTCTCCCAGTTAGTGTTTCTCCCTCTCTCCTCTCTCTCTCTCTCTCTCCCCCAGTTAGTGTTTCTCTCTCTCTCTCTCTCTCTCTCTCTCCCAGTTAGTGTCTCTCCCTCTCTCTCTCTCTCTCCCAGTTCGTGTTTCTCTCTGTCTCTCTCTCTCTCCCAGTTAGTGTTTCTCTCTCTCTCTCTCCCAGTTAGTGTTTCTCTCTCTCTCTCCCTCAGTTAGTGTTTCTCTTTCTCTCTCCCTCAGTTAGTGTTTCTCTCTCTCTCTCTCTCCCTCAGTTAGTGTTTCTCTCTCTCTCTCTCTCTCCCTCTCTCCCCCAGTTAGTGTTTCTCTCTCTATCTCTCTCTCTCTCTCTCTCTCTCTCTCCCAGTCAGTGTTTCTCTCTCTCTCCCAGTTATTGTTTCTCTCTCTCTCTCTCTCTCTCAGTTAGTGTTTATCTCTCTCTCTCTCTTCCTCTCCCAGTTAGTGTCTCTTTCTCACTCCCTCTCTCCCCCAGTTAGTGTTTCTCTCTCTCTCGCTCTCCCCCAGTTAGTGTTTCTCTCTCTCTCTCTCTCTCTCTCTGTCTCTCTCTCCCAGTCAGTGTTTCTCTCTCTCTCTCTCCCAGTTATTGTTTCTCTCTCTCTCTCTCTCTCTCTCTCTCAGTTAGTGTTTATCTCTCTCTCTCTCTCCCTCTCCCAGTTAGTGTCTCTTTCTCGCTCCCTCTCTCTCCCAGTTAGTGTTTCTCTCTCTCTCTCCCCCAGTTAGTGTTTCTCTCTCTCTCTCCCCCAGTTAGTGTTTCTCACTCTCTCTCTCCCAGTTAGTGTCTCTCTCTCTCTCTCTCTCAGTTAGTGTTTCTCTCTCTCTCTCTCTCTCTCTCCCCCAGTTAGTGTTTCTCTCTCTCTCTCTCTCTCTCTCCCCCAGTTCGTGTTTCTCTCTCTCTCTCTCTCCCCCAGTTAGTGTTTCTCTCTCTCTCTCTCCCCCAGTTAGTGTTTCTCTATCTCTCTCTTTCTCTCTCTCTCTCTCTCCCCCAGTTAGTGTTTCTCTCTCTCTCTCTCCCTCAGTGTTTCTCTCTCTCTCCCCCAGTTAGTGTTTCTCTCTCTCTCTCACAGTTAGTGTTTCTCTCTCTCTCTCCCCCAGTTAGTGTTTCTCTCTCCCTCTCTCCCAGTTAGTGTTTCTCTCTCTCTCTCTCTCCCTGTTAGTGTTATTCTCTCTCTCTCTCTCTCTCTCTCTCTCTCTCTCTCAGTTAATGTTTCTCTCTCTCTCCCCCAGTTAGTGTTTCTCTCTCTCTCTCTCTCTCTCCCCCAGTTAGTGTTTCTCTCTCTCTCTCTCTCTCCCAGTTCGTGTTTTTCTCTCTCTCTCTCCTCCAGTTAGTGTTTCCCTCTCTCTCTCTCTCTACCATTTAGTGTTTCTCTCTCTCTCCCCCAGTTAGTATTTCTCTCTCTCGCTCCCCCAGTTAGTGTTTCTCTCTCTCTCTCTCTCTCTCTCCCAGTTAGTATTTCTCTCTCTCTCTCTCTCTCTCTCCCCCAGTTAGTGTTTCTCTCTCTCTCTCTCTCTCCCCCAGTTAGTGTTTCTCTCTCTCTCTCTCTCTCTCTCTCTCTCTCTCGGTGTTTCTCTCTCTCTCTCTCTCCCAGTTAGTGTTTCTCTCTATCTCTCTCTCTCTCTCTCTCTCTCTCTCTCTCAGTTAGTGTTTCTCTCTCTCTCTCTCTCCCCCAGTTAGTGTTTCCTTCTCTCTCTCTCTCTCTCTCTCTCTCTCTCTCTCCCAGTTAGTGTTTTTCTCTCTCTCTCCCAGTTAGTGTTTCTCTCTGTCTCTCCCAGTTTGTGTTTCTCACTCTCTCTCTCACTTAGTGTTTCTCTCTCTCTCTCTCCCAGTTAGTGTTTCTCTCTCCCAGTTAGTGTTTCTCTTTCTCTCTCTCTCTCCCAGTTAGTGCTTCTCTCTCTCTCTCTCAAGTCAGTGTTTCTCTCTGTCTCTCTCAGTTAGTGTTTCTCTCTCTCTCTCTCTCTCTCTCTGAAGTCAGTGTTTCTCTCTCTCTCTCTCTCTCTCTCTCTCTCCCAGTTAGTGTTTCTCTCTCTCTCCTCTCTCTCTCTCTCTCTCTCCCCCAGTTAGTGTTTCTCTCTCTCTCTCTCTCTCTCTCTCCCAGTTAGTGTCTCTCCCTCTCTCTCTCTCTCCCAGTTAGTGTTTCTCTCTGTCTCTCTCTCTCTCCCAGTTAGTGTTTCTCTCTCTCTCTCCCTCAGTTAGTGTTTCTCTCTCTCTCTCCCTCAGTTAGTGTTTCTCTCTCTCTCTCTCTCCCTCAGTTAGTGTTTCTCTCTCTCTCTCTCTCTCCCTCTCTCCCCCAGTTAGTGTTTCTCTCTCTATCTCTTTCCCAGTTAGTGTCTCTCTCTCTCTCTCTCTCCCAGTTAGTGTTTCTCTCTCTCTCTCTCTCCCAGTTAGTATCTCTCTCTCTCTCTCTCTCTCTCTCTCCCAGTTAGTGTTTCTCTCTCTCTCTCTCTCTCCCAGTTAGTGTTTCTTCCTCTCTCTCCCTCAGTTAGTGTTTCTCTCTCTCTCTCCCTCAGTTAGTGT
>NC_091980.1:314747977-315000477 GCF_044704955.1 Pristiophorus japonicus | reverse complement strand
TCTCTCCCCCAGTTAGTGTTTCTCTCTCTCTCTCTCCCCCAGTTAGTGTTTCTCTATCTCTCTCTTTCTCTCTCTCTCTCTCTCCCCCAGTTAGTGTTTCTCTCTCTCTCTCTCCCTCAGTGTTTCTCTCTCTCTCCCCCAGTTAGTGTTTCTCTCTCTCTCTCACAGTTAGTGTTTCTCTCTCTCTCTCTCCCTCAGTGTTTCTCTCTCTCTCTCCCTCAGTGTTTCTCTCTCTCTCCCCCAGTTAGTGTTTCTCTCTCTCGCTCACAGTTAGTGTTTCTCTCCCTCTCTCCCAGTTAGTGTTTCTCTCTCCCTCTCCCCCAGTTAGTGTTTCTCTCTCCCTCTCTCCCAGTTAGTGTTTCTCTCTCTCTCTCTCTCCCTGTTAGTGTTATTCTCTCTCTCTCTCTCTCTCTCTCTCTCTCTCTCTCTCTCCCAGTTAATGTTTCTCTCTCTCTCCCCCAGTTAGTGTTTCTCTCTCTCTCTCTCTCTCTCCCCCAGTTAGTGTTTCTCTCTCTCTCTCTCTCTCCCAGTTCGTGTTTTTCTCTCTCTCTCTCCTCCAGTTAGTGTTTCCCTCTCTCTCTCTCTACCATTTAGTGTTTCTCTCTCTCTCCCCCAGTTAGTATTTCTCTCTCTCGCTCCCCCAGTTAGTGTTTCTCTCTCTCTCTCTCTCTCTCTCCCAGTTAGTATTTCTCTCTCTCTCTCTCTCTCTCTCCCCCAGTTAGTGTTTCTCTCTCTCTCTCTCTCCCCCAGTTAGTGTTTCTCTCTCTCTCTCTCTCTCTCTCTCTCGGTGTTTCTCTCTCTCTCTCTCTCCCAGTTAGTGTTTCTCTCTCTCTCTCTCTCTCTCTCTCTCTCTCTCTCTCTCTCTCTCTCAGTTAGTGTTTCTCTCTCTCTCTCTCTCCCCCAGTTAGTGTTTCCTTCTCTCTCTCTCTCTCTCTCTCTCTCTCTCTCTCTCTCTCCCAGTTAGTGTTTTTCTCTCTCTCTCCCAGTTAGTGTTTCTCTCTGTCTCTCCCAGTTTGTGTTTCTCACTCTCTCTCTCACTTAGTGTTTCTCTCTCTCTCTCTCCCAGTTAGTGTTTCTCTCTCCCAGTTAGTGTTTCACTTTCTCTCTCTCTCTCCCATTTAGTGCTTCTCTCTCTCTCTCTCAAGTCAGTGTTTCTCTCTGTCTCTCTCAGTTAGTGTTTCTCTCTCTCTCTCTCTCTCTCTCTCTGAAGTCAGTGTTTCTCTCTCTCTCTCTCTCTCTCTCTCTCTCTCTCTCCCAGTTAGTGTTTCTCTCTCTCTCCTCTCTCTCTCTCTCTCTCTCCCCCAGTTAGTGTTTCTCTCTCTCTCTCTCTCTCTCTCTCCCAGTTAGTGTCTCTCCCTCTCTCTCTCTCTCCCAGTTAGTGTTTCTCTCTGTCTCTCTCTCTCTCCCTCAGTTAGTGTTTCTCTCTCTCTCTCCCTCAGTTAGTGTTTCTCTCTCTCTCTCTCTCCCTCAGTTAGTGTTTCTCTCTCTCTCTCTCTCTCCCTCTCTCCCCCAGTTAGTGTTTCTCTCTCTATCTCTTTCCCAGTTAGTGTCTCTCTCTCTCTCTCTCTCCCAGTTAGTGTTTCTCTCTCTCTCTCTCTCCCAGTTAGTGTCTCTCTCTCTCTCTCTCTCTCTCTCTCCCAGTTAGTGTTTCTCTCTCTCTCTCTCTCCCAGTTAGTGTTTTTCTCTCTCTCTCTCCCAGTTCGTGTTTCTCGCTCTCTCTCTCTCCCAGTTAGTGTTTCTCTCTCTCTCTCTCCCAGTTAGTGTTTCTCTCTCTCTCTCCCAGTTAGTGTTCCTCTCTCTCTCTCTCTCTCCCAGTTAGTGTTTCTCTCTCTCTCTCTCTCTCTCTCCCAGTTAGTGTTTCTCTCTCTCTCTCTCTCTCTCCCAGTTAGTGTTTCTCTCTCTCTCTCTCTCTCTCTCTCTCTCTCCCAGTCAGTGTTTCTCTCTCTCTCCCAGTTATTGTTTCTCTCTCTCTCTCTCTCTCAGTTAGTGTTTATCTCTCTCTCTCTCTCCCTCTCCCAGTTAGTGTCTCTTTCTCACTCCCTCTCTCCCCCAGTTAGTGTTTCTCTCTCTCTCACTCTCCCCCAGTTAGTGTTTCTCTCTCTCTCTCTCTCTCTCTGTCTCTCTCTCCCAGTCAGTGTTTCTCTCTCTCTCTCTCCCAGTTATTGTTTCTCTCTCTCTCTCTCTCTCTCTCAGTTAGTGTTTATCTCTCTCTCTCTCTCCCTCTCCCAGTTAGTGTCTCTTTCTCGCTCCCTCTCTCTCCCAGTTAGTGTTTCTCTCTCTCTCTCCCCCAGTTAGTGTTTCTCTCTCTCTCTCCCCCAGTTAGTGTTTCTCACTCTCTCTCTCCCAGTTAGTGTCTCTCTCTCTCTCTCTCTCTCAGTTAGTGTTTCTCTCTCTCTCTCTCCCAGTCAGTGTTTCTACCTCTCTCTCTCTCCCAGTTAGTGTTTCTCTCACTCTCTCTTTCCCAGTTAGTGTTTCTCTCTCTCTCTCTCCCCCAGTTAGTGTCTCTCTCTCTCTCTCTCCCAGTTAGTTTTGCTCTCTCTCTCTCTCCAAGTTAATGTTTCTCTCTCTCTCTCCCCCCCCAGTTAGTGTTTCTCTCTCTCTCTTCCTCAGTTAGTGTTTCTCTCTCTCTCTCCCTCAGTTAGTGTTTCTCTCTCTCTCTCTCCCAGTTCGTGTTTCTCTCTCTCTCTCTCCCCCAGTTAGTGTTTCTCTCTCTCTCTCTCCCTCAGTTAGTTTTTCTCTCTCTCTCTCTCTCTCTCCCCCAGTTAGTGTTTCTCTCTCTCTCTCTCCCTCAGTGTTTCTCTCTCTCTCCCCCAGTTAGTGTTTATCTCTCTCTCTCACAGTTAGTGTTTCCCTCTCTCTCTCTCTCCCTCAGTGTTTCTCTCTCTCTCCCCCAGTTAGTGTTTCTGTCTCTCTCTCCCTCTCTCCCAGTTAGTGTTTCTCTCTCTCTCTCGCCCAGTTAGTGTTTCTCTCTCTCTCTCTCTCCCCCAGTTAGTGTTTCTCTCTCTCTCTCTCCCCAGTTCGTGTTTCTCTCTCTCTCTCTCCCAGTTAGTGTTTCTCTCTCTCTCTCTCTCCCCCAGTTAGTGTTTCTCTCTCTCTCTCTCCCAGTTAGTGTTTCGCTCTCTCTCTCTCTCTCTCCAGTTAGTGTTTCTCTCTCACTCTCTCCCAGTTAGTGTTTCTCTCTCTCTCTCTCTCTCTCTCCCCCAGTTAGTGTTTCTCTCTCTCTCTCTCTCCCCAGTTAGTGTTTCTCTCTCTCTCTCTCCCCCAGTTAGTGTTTCTCTCTCTCTCTCTCTCTCTCTCTCTCTCCCCAGTTAGTGTTTCTCTCTCTCTCTCTCCCCCAGTTAGTGTTTCTCTCTCTCTCTCTCTCTCTCTCCCCCAGTTAGTGTTTCTCTCTCTCTCTCTCTCTCTCTCTCTCTCTCTCCCAGTTCGTGTTTCTCTCTCTCTCTCTCTCCCCCAGTTAGTGTTTCTCTCTCTCTCTCTCTCCCCCAGTTAGTGTTTCTCTCTCTCTCTCTTTCTCTCTCTCTCTCTCTCCCCCAGTTAGTGTTTCTCTCTCTCTCTCTCTCCCTCAGTGTTTCTCTCTCTCTCCCCCAGTTAGTGTTTCTCTCTCTCTCTCACAGTTAGTGTTTCTCTCTCTCTCTCTCCCTCAGTGTTTCTCTCTCTCTCTCCCTCAGTGTTTCTCTCTCTCTCCCCCAGTTAGTGTTTCTCTCTCTCTCTCACAGTTAGTGTTTCTCTCCCTCTCTCCCAGTTAGTGTTTCTCTCTCCCTCTCCCCCAGTTAGTGTTTCTCTCTCCCTCTCTCCCAGTTAGTGTTTCTCTCTCTCTTTCTCTCTCCCAGTTAGTGTTTCTCTCTCTCTCTCTCTCTCCCCCAGTTAGTGTTTCTCTCTCTCTCCCCCCAGTTAGTGTTTCTCTCTCTCTCTCTCCCAGTTAGTGTTTCTCTCTCTCTCTCTCTCTCCCCCAGTTAGTGTTTCTCTCTCTCTCTCTCCCAGTTAGTGATTATCTCTCTCTCTCTCCCAGTTAGTGTTTCTCTCTCTCTCTCTCTCCCCAGTTAGTGTTTCTCTCTCACTCTCTCCCAGTTAGTGTTTCTCTCTCTCTCTCTCTCTCCCCCAGTTAGTGTTTTTCTCTCTCTCTCTCTCTCCCAGTTAGTGTTTCTCTCTCTCTCTCTCTCTCACCCAGTTTGTGTTTCTCTCTCTCTCTCCCAGTTAGTGTTTCTCTCTCTCTCCTCTCTCTCTCTCTCTCTCTCTCTCTCCCAGTTTATGTTTCTCTCTCTCTCTCTCTCCCAGTTCGTGTTTTTTCTATCTCTCCCCCAGTTAGTGTTTCTCTCTCTCTCTCTCTCTCCCAGTTAGTGTCTCTCTCTCTCTCTCCCAGTTCGTGTTTCTCTCTGTCTGTCTCTCTCTCTCTCTCCCAGTTAGTGTTTCTCTCTCTCTCTCCCTCAGTTAGTGTTTCTCTCTCTCTCTCCCTCAGTTAGTGTTTCTCTCTCTCTCTCTCTCCCTCAGTTAGTGTTTCTCTCTCTCTCTCTCTCTCCCAGTTAGTGTTTCTCTCTCTCTCCCAGTTAGTGTTCTCTCTCTCTCTCTCTCCCCCAGTTAGTGTTTCTCTCTCTCTCTCTCTCCCCCAGTTAGTGTTTCTCTCTCTCTCTCCCAGTTAGTGTTTCTCTCTCTCTCTCCCAGTTAGTGTTGCTCTCTCTCTCTCTCTCCCCCAGTTAGTGTTTCTCTCTCTCTCTCCCTCAGTTAGTGTTTCTCTCTCTCTCTCTCTCTCTCTCCGCCAGTTAGTGTTTCTCTCTCTCTCTCTCCCTCAGTGTTCCTCTCTCTCTTCCTCTCTCTCCCCCAGTTAGTGTTTTTCTCTCTCTCTCTCCCAGTTACTGTTTCGCTCTCTCTCTCTCTCTCTCCCTCTCTCCCAGTTAGTGTTTCTCTCTCTCTCTCTCTCTCTCTCTCTCTCTCTCCCCCAGTTAGTGTTTCTCTCTCTCCCCCAGTTAGTCTTTCTCTCTCTCTCTCCCCCATTTAGTCTTTCTCTCTCTCTCTCCCCCATTTAGTCTTTCTCTCTCTCTCTCCCCCAGTTAGTGTTTCTCTCTCTCTCTCTCCCAGTTAGTGTTTCTCTCTCTCCCTCTCTCCCCCAATTTGTGTTTTTCTCTCTCTCTCTCTCTCCCAGTTAGTGTTTTTCTCTCTCTCTCTCTCTCTCCCAGTTAGTGTTTTTTCTCTCTCTCTCTCCCCCAGTTAGTGTCTCTCTCTCTCTCTCTCTCCCAGTTAGTCTGTCTCTCTCTCTCTCTCTCCCAGTTAGTGTTTCGCGCTGTCTCTCTCTCTCTCTCTCTCTCCCACTTAGTGTTTCTCTCTCTCTCTCTCTCTCCCAGTTAGTGTTTCTCTCTCTCTCTCTCCCAGTTAGTGTTTCTCTCTCTCTCTCTCTCCCCCAGTTAGTGTTTCTCTCTCTCTCTCTCCCCCAGTTCGTGTTTCTCTCTCTCTCCCAATTAGTGTTTCTCTCTCTCTCTCTCCCAGTTAGTGTTTCTCTCTCTCTCTCCCAGTTAGTGTTTCTCTCTCTCACTCTCCCAGTTGGTGTTTCTCTCTCTCTCTCTCTCTCTCCCAGTTAGTGTTTTTTTTCTCTCTCTCTCCCCCAGTTAGTGTTTCTCTCTCTCTCTCCCAGTTAGATTTTCTCTCTCTCTCTCTCCCCCAGTTAGTGTTTCTCTCTCTCTCTCCCAGTTAGTGTTTCTCTCTCTCTCCCCCAGTTCGTGTTTCTCTCTCTCTCTCTCCCAGTTAGTGTTTCTCTCTCTCTCTCTCTCTCCCCCAGTTAGTGTTTCTCCCTCTTTCTCTCCCCCAGTTAGTGTTTCTCTCTCTCCCAGTTAGTGTTTCTCTCTCTCTCTCCCTCAGTTAGTGTTTCTCTCTCTCTCTCCCTCAGTTAGTGTTTCTCTCTCTCTCTCTCTCTCCCAGTTAGTGTTTCTCTCTCTCTCCCAGTTAGTGTTCTCTCTCTCTCTCTCTCCCCCAGTTAGTGTTTCTCTCTCTCTCTCTCTCCCCCAGTTAGTGTTTCTCTCTCTCTCTCCCAGTTAGTGTTTCTCTCTCTCTCTCCCAGTTAGTGTTGCTCTCTCTCTCTCTCTCCCCCAGTTAGTGTTTCTCTCTCTCTCTCCCTCAGTTAGTGTTTCTCTCTCTCTCTCTCTCTCTCTCCGCCAGTTAGTGTTTCTCTCTCTCTCTCCCTCAGTTAGTGTTTTTCTCTCTCTCCCCCAGGTAGTGTTTCTCTCTCTCTCTCTCCCTCAGTGTTTCTCTCTCTCTTCCTCTCTCTCCCCCAGTTAGTGTTTTTCTCTCTCTCTCTCCCAGTTACTGTTTCGCTCTCTCTCTCTCTCTCCCTCTCTCCCAGTTAGTGTTTCTCTCTCTCTCTCTCTCTCTCTCTCTCTCTCTCTCTCTCTCTCTCCCCCAGTTAGTGTTTCTCTCTCTCTCTCCCCCAGTTAGTCTTTCTCTCTCTCTCTCCCCCAGTTAGTGTTTCTCTCTCTCTCTCCCCCATTTAGTCTTTCTCTCTCTCTCTCCCCCAGTTAGTGTTTCTCTCTCTCTCTCTCCCAGTTAGTGTTTCTCTCTCTCCCTCTCTCCCCCAATTTGTGTTTTTCTCTCTCTCTCTCTCTCCCAGTTAGTGTTTTTCTCTCTCTCTCTCTCTCTCTCCCAGTTAGTGTTTTTTCTCTCTCTCTCTCCCCCAGTTAGTGTCTCTCTCTCTCTCTCTCTCCCAGTTAGTCTGTCTCTCTCTCTCTCTCCCAGTTAGTGTTTCGCGCTGTCTCTCTCTCTCTCTCTCTCTCTCCCAGTTAGTGTTTCTCTCTCTCTCTCTCTCTCCCAGTTAGTGTTTCTCTCTCTCTCTCTCCCAGTTAGTGTTTCTCTCTCTCTCTCTCTCCCCCAGTTAGTGTTTCTCTCTCTCTCTCTCCCCCAGTTCGTGTTTCTCTCTCTCTCCCAGTTAGTGTTTCTCTCTCTCTCTCTCTCCCAGTTAGTGTTTCTCTCTCTCTCTCCCAGTTAGTGTTTCTCTCACTCACTCTCCCAGTTGGTGTTTCTCTCTCTCTCTCTCTCTCTCCCAGTTAGTGTTTTTTTTCTCTCTCTCTCCCCCAGTTAGTGTTTCTCTCTCTCTTTCCCAGTTAGATTTTCTCTCTCTCTCTCTCCCCCAGTTAGTGTTTCTCTCTCTCTCCCCCAGTTCGTGTTTCTCTCTCTCTCTCTCCCAGTTAGTGTTTCTCTCTCTCTCTCTCTCTCCCCCAGTTAGTGTTTCTCCCTCTTTCTCTCCCCCAGTTAGTGTTTCTCTCTCTCTCTCCCAGTTAGTGTTTCTCTCTCTCTCTCGCTCTCACTCTCCCAGTTTGTGTTACTCTTTCATTTCCCCCAATTTCTCTCTCAGGACTGACGGAGTTTCCAAGTGATTTCTGTTGGCCCCGATACCATCATCCTTAGACAATACGGTTTGGTTACAAGCCATGACAGCCAGGTTACTGTACATGCATGATTCATGCATAGAAGGACCATTTCTCCCAAGTCGCGAACGCTCGGGACCCCAATCGCCCATTGCAGTCGACTCCAGCCTAAAGCGGGGGGGCAGAAACCCTAACTTAAATCCAATCCCACACCACCGTGGTTGACTCTTAACTACCTTCTGAAGTGGCTATTCAATTATATCAAACTGCTACAGCGGTTCAAGAAGCGGCCCACCTCAACCTTCGCGGGCAACCACCTTCTTGATCCTTCATCGTCGCTGGGTCACAATCCTGGAACTCCCTCCCTAACAGCACTGTGGGAGCACCTTCACCACACGGACTGCAGCGGTTCAAGAAGGCGGCTCACCACCACCTTCTCAAGGGCAATTAGGGATGGGCAATAAATGTGGACTGTTTATTTGTAATGCAATGAGTGGACTGTAACCACTAACTTTAAAATGGATTTAAAAATTGCATCGATTAACGTGCGTAATGTAAAATCCACTACGTGATGTGTTTCCACCTTGGGGTACCTCGCCAAGGTCAAGGCAGACCCGCTGTTCTTGCAGGAGTGCGGTCTGCTGCACTTCAGCAGTTACCGGCAGTGGTCACGATGGTATCCATCTGGTCAGGAGGCAACAACTGCCGGTCCTCTGACCTGGGCATTCTGCTGCAGGGAGGTCACTTCACCATCACTGAAGTTAAGGAGATGGTCGGGGGCCACCTCCTCTTAGCAGATGTAATGTACAAAAAATGCCCCTCTCAGGCTAATTAATGTTTATGCCCCAGCTCTCAAGGACGAGCGGCTGGCCCTCCTCCAGCAGCTCCCACTGCTGCTGGCAACATCCAGGCCGATCATTCTGGGCGGTGGCTTCAACTGCATCATCGATGCGGCTGGACGATCCAGCAGAGCCGAAAGCAAACTGGACGCCACGTCCAAACTCCAAACTGTGCGACGTCTTCAGCAACCCTGCAGACGGAGCACCGCTCAGATACACCTGGTCGAGACCAGACGGGTCCATCCGTTCCACAATAGACTTCCTGTTTGTGTCCCACACGCTCAAGGTCAGATCCACCGACGTCACGCCGGTGTTCTTCTCTGACCACTGCCTCCTACTGGCCGACTGTCGCCCACAGGAAAACCAGAAAGTTGGCAGAGGGATATGGAAGCTCAAAGTGAAACTGTTGACTCTGGAAAACGTTGAGGAACTCGAGGGATTACAAAGGTTGGAGAACCGTAAAACCCCTCTGATTCCCCGATGCACTGGTGGGAAACAATCAAGACAAACATCAAGAGGTTCTTCATCCTCAAAGGTGTTCAGGAGGCGAGAGGGAGACAGAGGGAATTGTCCCAACTCCAGAAGAGTATGCAAAACCTGCTCCTGTTGCAGTCGATGGGGGCCGATGTCGCAGAGGAACTCGAAGAGGTGAAGGGCCAGCAAGCCTCGCTCTTTGCCTCAGAGTCCTCCAAATCATTTTCCGCTCCAGAGTCCGCTCCGTCGAGCAGGATGAGACGTGTTCGCGCTTCTTCTTCCAAAAGGTAACACAGGGGGAGCTCTGTGATCAGCAGCCTAAAGGAAGAAGATGTTTCTGTGATGTCTTCGCAGCCTGACATGCAGAGGATCAGAAAATCCTTCTATACCAGGCTGTATGACGTCAAGCCCACAGACTATGTGGCCTCCCAGTCTTTCCTGTCGTCTAGTTCAGAGGTCTTAGACGACAGCGAGCGGGAGAGTCTGGACCACCCGCTAACTCTGGACAAAGGCCGTCCGGTCCCTTGCGACGAATAAAACTCCCGTAAGCGACGGCTTACCGGTCGAGTTGTATTCGCTCTGTGGGACTGGATGGGCCCAGACCTGCTGGAAGTGTACGGGGGTATGCTTCTGGCTGGCAGCATGTCAGAATCAATGAGGAAAGGCATCATCACCCTCATCTACAAGCAGAAGGGGGAGAGGGAGGAAATCAAAAACCGGCGGCCCATTTCGCTGCTCAATGTGGACTACAAGATCCTGTCAAAGGTCATCGCCAACAGGGTCAAGTCTGCTCTTGAGCTGGTGATTCACCCGGACCAGACCTGCACTGTCCCCGGTAGGAAGATCTCTGATAGCCTGGCGCTACTCAGGGATACGATCGCCTACGTGCGGGACAGGGGGGTGGACACCTGCTTAATCAGCTTAGACCAGGAGAAGGCCTTTGACAGGATATCGCACACGTACCTGATGGACGTGCTCTCCAAAATGGGGTTTGGGGAGGGTATCCGCAATTGGATCCAACTGCTCTACACAGACATCAGTCGTGCAGTCCTAATCAACGGGTGGGAAACTCAAAGCTTTCCGATCAGGTCTGGAGTCAGGCAAGGCTGTCCTCTCTCGTCTGTCTTGTTTGTGTGTTGTATCGAGCCCTTTGCCGAGTCCATCAGGAAGGATGCGGGCATTAGAGGGGTGACGATCCCAGGCAACGGAGGTGCTCAGGTCAAGACCTCCCTGTACATGGACGACGTCGCCATCTTTTGCTCGGACACGCAGTCGGTCCGCAGGTTGCTCACAATCTGTGACCAGTTTGAACTGGCCTCGGGGACAAAGGTCAATCGCAGCAAGAGCGAGGCCACGCTCTTTGGCAACTGGGCCGACCGATCCTTTATTCCATTCACCGTGAAGTCAGATTACCTGATGGTGTTAGGAATATGGTTCGGAGCGGACGGGCGTGCGCCAAAAACTGGGAAGAGCGTATCGCCAAAGTCAAACAAAAACTGGGATGGTGGAAGCTGCGCTCCCTCTCCATGGCAGGAAAGAACCTGGTCATCAGGAGTGAGGTGCTCTCGGGGTTGCTGCACGTGGCACAGGTCTGGCCCATCCCTCGCTCCTGTGCCGCGGCAGTCACCCGGGCATCTTCCACTTTGTCTGGAGATCCAAAATGGACCGTGTCCGCAGAGACACAATGTACAAATCTCTGGACAGTGGAGGAAAGGATGTTCCGAACGTGGCCCTCATCCTGATGGCCACCTTTGTGTGCGGCTGCATCAAGCTATGCACCGACTCCCGGTACGCAAACACCAAGTGTCTCTACGTGCTGAGGTTCTACCTGTCCCCGGTGTTGCGAAGGATGGGTCTGGCCACGCTGCCGCGAAACGCCCCCACCAGTTGGACCATGCCTGTCCACCTGTCCTTCGTGGAAACGTTTTTCAGAAAAAACTCCTTTGACCACAAGGCCATAAAACAGTGGTCAGCACGTAAGGTCCTGGATGCCCTATGGAAGAAGGAGAGGGTGGACCCTGTTGGGTGGTTCCCTGAGCAGACTGTCAAACTCGTTTGGCAGAACATCTCATCGTCAGAGCTTTCACACAAGCACCAAGACGTAACTTGGTTGGTGGTGAGGAGGGCCCTACCCGTCAGATCCTTCAGGCACAGCCGGGGTTTCAGAGACACGGCACTCTGTCCCTGAGTCGGCTGTGGGGCAGATGAGACTGTCACCCATATCCTTCAACATTGCGCCTTTGCAAGGCGGGTCTGGAAAGAGATGCAGTGTTTGCTGTTATATATGTGGACTTGTATTTACTCTGTACAGTCACCAGAGGGCTCATTCCCCGGAGTCCCAAGAGATCCCATAATCCCTTGGGAGCACTGGTATTTAAGAAGGCTTCACGGGTTGGAGAGACACTCTGGAGATCTGCAATAAAAGACTAAGTTCAACTTTGCTTTGAGCTCACAGTGTTCAGTCTGACTCTTTCGCCATACACTACAACTGGCGACGAGATACAGATAGCGAACCCAAAGATGCAGAGAACAGTGGGCATCCTGGAGAAATGTTCGGAGGGAGATGATTGGGAAACTTTTGTGGAGCGACTCGACCAATACTTCGTGGCCAATGAGCTAGATGGGGAAGAGAGCGCTGCCAAATGAAGGGCGATCCTCCTCACCGTCTGTGGGGCACCAACGTATGGCCTCATGAAGAATCTGCTCACTCCAGCGAAACCCACGGAGAAATCATACGACGATTTGTGCACACTGGTCCGAGAGCATTTGAACCCGAAGGAAAGCGTTCTGATGGTGAGGTACCGGTTCTACACCTACAAAAGGTCTGAAGGTCAGGAAGTGGCGAGTTATGTCGCCGAGCTAAGACGCCTTGCAGGACATTGCGAATTTGAAGGACATTTGGAGCACATGCTCAGAGACTTTCTCGTACTTGGCATTGGCCGCAAAACCATACTTCGCAAACTTTTGACTGTAGAGACCCCAACCTTGAGTAAGGCCATAGCGATAGCCCAGGAATTCATTGCCACCAGAGACAATATGAAGCAAATCTCTCAGCACACAAGTGCTGCTACAAGTACTGTAAACAAAGTGATGCTGTTTTCGAATCGTAACGTATAGGGCAGATCACACATACTTGCAGCTGCACATCCGCAGATGTCTCAGAGTCCACCATCAAGGGTGATGAATGCAAGGCCATTAACACCTTGTTGGTGCTGCGGGGGTGATCATCGTTTCCATTCAAGCTGATTCAAAGGATACATTTGCAAGGGCTGTGGAACAATGTAACACCTCCAACGAGTGTGCAGGCGAGCTGCTAAGCCTGTTAAACCTACAAACCATCACGCTGCGGAGATGGGCAGATCCACGGAGGATCACTATGAACCAGAGCCTCAGATAGAGGAGGCAGAGGTACATGGGGTACACACATTCACCACGAATTGTCCTCTGATAAAGCTGAATGTTGAACTAAATGGACTCACGGTGTCAATGGAACTGGACACGGGCGCGAGCCAGTCCATCATGGGCAAAAAGACTTTCGAAAGGCCTCAAGGCCAGTCTTAACTCCAATTCGCACGAAACTAAGAACTTACACAAAAGAACTGATTCCTGTAATCGGCAGTGCTATCGTAAAGGTCTACGATGGAGCGGTGCACAAGCTACCACTCTGGGTGGTAACGGGTGATGGTCCCACGCTGCTTGGCAGGAGCTGGCTGGGAAAGATACGCTGGAACTGGGACAACATCCGAGCGCTATCGCCCGCTGACGACACTTCGTGTGCCCAGGTCTTAAACAAGTTCCCCTCGCTGTTCGAACCAGGCATCGGGAAATTACAAGGAGCAAAAGTGCAGATCCACCTAATTCCGGAGACGCGACCCATCCATCACAAGGCGAGAGCAGTACCGTACATGATGAGAGAAAGGGTAGAGATCGAGCTAGACCGGCTACAGAGAGAGGGCATCATTTCACCGATCGAGTTCAGCGAGTGGGCCAGTCCGATTGTCCCAGTTCTACATAAGAACATAAGAACATAAGAACATAAGAATTAGGAACAGGAGTAGGCCATCTAGCCCCTCGAGCCTGCTCCGCCATTCAACAAGATCATGGCTGATCTGGCCGTGGACTCAGCTCCACTTACCCGCCCGCTCCCCGTAACCCTTAATTCCCTTATTGGTTAAAAATCTATCTATCTGTGACTTGAATACATTCAATGAGCTAGCCTCAACTGCTTCCTTGGGCAGAGAATTCCACAGATTCACAACCCTCTGGGAGAAGAAATTCCTTCTCAACTCGGTTTTAAATTGGCTCCCCCGTATTTTGAGGCTGTGCCCCCTAGTTCTAGTCTCCCCGACCAGTGGAAACAACCTCTCTGCCTCTATCTTGTCTATCCCTTTCATTATTTTAAATGTTTCTATAAGATCACCCCTCATCCTTCTGAACTCCAACGAGTAAAGACCCAGTCTACTCAATCTATCATCATAAGGTAACCCCCTCATCTCCGGAATCAGCCTAGTGAATCGTCTCTGTACCCCTTCCAAAGCTAGTATATCCTTCCTTAAGTAAGGTGACCAAAACTGCACGCAGTACTCAAGGGAGACGGCACCGTCAGAATCTGTGGTGATTACAAAGTAACGATCAATCGTTTCTCCCTGCAGGACCAATACCCACTACCAAAAGCCGACGACCTCTTTGCAACGCTGGCGGGAGGAAAGACGTTCACGAAGCTGAATCTGACTTCAGCCTACATGACGCAGGAACTGGAGGAATCATTGAAGGCCCTCACCTGCATCAACACGCACAAAGGTCTTTTTGTTGATAACAGATGCCCGTTTGGAATCCGATCAGCGGCGGCGATATTCCAAAGAAACATGGAAAGTTTACTGAAGTCGGTCCAGCACATTCTGCCTTTGGTCTGGAAAGACTAAGAACCTCCTGCAGGTTCTGCAGGTGCTCGACTGTGTTCCGACCTGTGACCAAGGTGTCGCTCTGGAAGACCAAGGTGTTGTTGGTCGACTCAACCACGTGGGGCTCAAGTTAAAACGCTCGAAGTGTATTTTCCTGGCACCTGAAGTGGAGTTCCTGGGAAGGAGGATTGCGGCGGACGGCCTCAGGCCCACCAATGCGAAGACGGAGGCAATCGAGAACGCACCGAGGCCACAGAACGTGACGGAGCTGCAGTCGTTTCTGGGACTCTTGAACTACTTTGGTAACTTCTCACCGGGCCTCAGCACACTGTTAGAACCACAACATGTCTTCCTACGAAAAGGGGGCGAATGGGTTTGGGGCAAAAGCCAAGAAAATGCCTTTGTAAAAGCGAGAAAATTGTTATGCTCAAACAAATTGCTGTGTTGTATGATCCATGTAAGTGTTTGGTACTAGCATGTGATGCGTCGTCATATGGCGTTGGGTGTGTATTGCAACAAGCTAATAATTTCGGGAAACTGCAATCGGTTGCTTATGCATCCAGGAGTCTGTCTAAGGCTGAGAGAGCCTACAGCATGATTGAGAAAGAAGCGTTAGTGTGTGTCTATGGGGTAAAGAAAATGCATCAATACCTGTTTGGGCTAAAATTCAAATTGGAAACTGACCATAAGCCACTTATATTCCTGTTTTCCGAGAGTAAAGAGATAAATACCAACACATCGGCCCGCATCCAGAGATGGGCGATCACGTTGTCCGCATACAACTACGCCATCCGCCACAGGCCAGGCACAGAAAACTGCGCCGATGCTCTCAGTAGGCTTCCATTGCCCATCATGGGGGTGGAAATGGTGCAGCCCGCAGATTTAGCCATCGTTATGGAAACATTTGAGAGCAAAACCTGGACAAGCCAGGACCCCTTATTATCTCTAGTCAAAAGCTGTGTGCTTCACGAGAGCTGGTCCAGTGTCCCAGTGGAAATGCAGGAAGAGATAAAGCCGTGGTCTAGGGTACACATCAACTATGCAGGCCCGTTCTTGGGTAAAATGTTCCTTGTGGTTGTAGACGCGTGCTCCAAGTGGATTGAATATGAGATAATGTCGGCTAGCATGTCCGCTGCCACTACTGAAAGCCTGCGGGCCATGTTTGCCACTCACAGCTTACCCGATGTCCTGGTGAGCGAAAACGGGTCATGTTTTACCAGTGCTGAGTTCAAAGAATTCATGACCCGTAACAGGATCAAACATGTCACATCTGCCCCGTTTAAACCAGCGTCCAATGGGCAGGCAGAGAGAGCAGTGCAAACCATCAAGCAAGGCTTGAAGAGGGTAACTGAAGGCTCACTGCAGACTCACCTATCCCGAGTCCTGCTTAGCTACCGCACGAGACCCCACTCACTCACTGGGATCCCACCTGCTGAACTGCTCATGAAAAGAGCACTTAAGACAAGGCTCTCGTTAGTTCACCCTGATCTACATGAACAGGTAGAGAGCAGGCGGCTTCAACAAAGTGCATATCATGATAGCGCAAATGTGTCACGTGAGATTGAAGTCAATGATCCTGTATTTGTATTAAATTATGGACAAGGTCCCAAGTGGCTTCCCGGCACCGTCGTGGCCAAAGAGGGGAGCAGGGTGCTTCGGGTCAAATTTTGAAATGGACTCATTCACCGGAAACACTTGGACCAAATCAAACTCAGATTCACAGACTACCCTGAGCAACCCACCTTGGACCCGACTTTTTTGATCCCCCAATTTACACACCAATGGCAACCGACACCACGGTTGACCACAAAGCAGAACTCATCATCCACAGCAGCCCGACAGGGCCCAACACACCAGCAAGGCCAGCTGCACAGCAGCCCAGCGAGGGCCCAACAAATGATTCAACAACACCAGCTTTCACACCGAGACGATCAACCAGGGCAAGAAGGGCCCCAGATCAACTCACATTGCAAATAGTTACACTATTGACTTTGGGGGCGGGGGCGGAGGGGAGTGTTGTTATATATGTGGACTTGTATTTACTCTGTACAGCCACCAGAGGGCTCATTCCCTGGAGGCTGAAGGCTTTGTGTCTTAATGCAAGGAGTATCCGTAATAAGGTGGATGAATTAACTGTGCAAATAGATGTTAACAAATATGATGTGATTGGGATTACAGAGACGTGGCTCCAGGATGATCAGGGCTGGGAACTCAACATCCAGGGGTATTCAACATTCAGGAAGGATAGAATAAAAGGAAAAGGAGGTGGGGTAGCATTGCTGGTTAAAGAGGGGATTAATGCAATAGTTAAGAAGGACATTAGCTTGGATGATGTGGAATCTATATGGGTAGAGTTGCAGAACACCAAAGGGCAAAAAACGTTAGTGAGGGTTGTGTACAGACCTCCAAACAGTAGTAGTGATGTTGGGGAGGGCATCAAACAGGAAATTAGAGGTGCATGCAATAAAGGTGCAGCAGTTATAATGGGTGACTTTAATATGCACATAGATTGGGCTAACCAAACTGGAAGCAATAGGGTGGAGGAGGATTTCCTGGAGTGCATAAGGGATGGTTTTCTAGACCAATATGTCGAGGAACCAACTAGGGGGGAGGCCATCTTAGACTGGGTGTTGTGTAATGAGAGAGGATTAATTAGCAATCTTGTTGTGCGATGCCCCTTGGGGATGAGTGACCATAATATGGTGGAATTCTGCATTAGGATGGAGAATGAAACAGTTAATTCAGAGACCATGGTCCAGAACTTAAAGAAGGCTAACTTTGAAGGTATGAGGCGTGAATTGGCTAGGATAGATTGGCGAATGATACTTGAGGGGTTGACAGTGGATGGGCAATGGCAGACATTTAGAGACCGCATGGATGAACTACAACAATTGTACATTCCTGTCTGGCGTAAAAATAAAAAAGGGAAGGTGGCTCAACCGTGGCTATCAAGGGAAATCAGGGATAATATTAAAGCCAAGGAAGTGGCATACAAATTGGCCAGAAATAGCAGCGAACCCGGGGACTGGGAGAAATTTAGAACTCAGTAGAGGAGGACAAAGGGTTTGATTAGGGCAGGGAAAATGGAGTACGAGAAGAAGCTTGCAGGGAACATTAAGTCGGATTGCAAAAGTTTCCATAGATATGTAAAGAGAAAAAGGTTAGTAAAGACAAACGTAGATCCCCTGCAGTCAGAATCAGGGGAAGTCATAACAGGGAACAGAGAAATGGCGGACCAATTGAACAAGTACTTTGGTTTGGTATTCACTAAGGAGGACACAAACAACCTTCCGGATATAAAAGGGGTCAGAGGGTCTAGTAAGGAGGAGGAACTGAGGGAAATCCTTATTAATGGGGAAATTGTGTTGGGGAAATTGATGGGATTGAAGGCCGATAAATCCCCAGGGCCTGATGGGCTGCATCCCAGAGTACTTAAGGAGGTGGCCTTGGAAATAGCGGATGCATTGACAGTCATTTTCCAACATTCCATTGACTCTGGATCAGTTCCTATCGAGTGGAGGGTAGCCAATGTAACCCCACTTTTTAAAAAAGGAGGGAGAGAGAAAACAGGGAATTATAGACCAGTCAGCCTGACATCGGTAGTGGGTAAAATGATGGAATCAATTATTAAGGATGTCATAGCAGTGCATTTGGAAAGAGGTGACATGATAGGTCCAAGTCAGCATGGATTTGTGAAAGGGGAATCATGCTTGACAAATCTTCTGGAATTTTTTGAGGATGTTTCCAGTAGAGTGGACAAGGGAGAACCAGTTGATGTGGTGTATTTGGACTTTCAGAAGGCTTTCGACAAGGTCCCACACAAGAGATTAATGTGCAAAGTTAAAGCACATGGGATTGGGGGTAGTGTGCTGACGTGGATTGAGAACTGGTTGTCAGACAGGAAGCAAAGAGTAGGAGTAAAGGGTACTTTTCAGAATGGCAGGCAGTGACTAGTGGGGTACCACAAGGTTCTGTGCTGGGGCCCCAGCTGTTTACATTGTACATTAATGATTTAGACGAGGGGATTAAATGTAGTATCTCCAAATTTGCGGATGACACTAAGTTGGGTGGCAGTGTGAGCTGCGAGGAGGATGCTATGAGGCTGCAGAGCGACTTGGATAGGTTAGGTGAGTGGGCAAATGCATGGCAGATGAAGTATAATGTGGATAAATGTGAGGTTATCCACTTTGGTGGTAAAAACAGAGAGACAGACTATTATCTGAATGGTGACAGATTAGGAAAAGGGAAGGTGCAACGAGACCTGGGTGTCATGGTACATCAGTCATTGAAGGTTGGCATGCAGGTACAGCAGGCGGTTAAGAAAGCAAATGGCATGTTGGCCTTCATAGCGAGGGGATTTGAGTACAGGGGCAGGGAGGTGTTGCTACAGTTGTACAGGGCCTTGGTGAGGCCACACCTGGAGTATTGTGTACAGTTTGGTTTCCTAACCTGAGGTAGGACATTCTTGCTCTTGAGGGAGTGCAGCGAAGGTTCACCAGACTGATTCCCGGGATGGCGGGACTGACCTATCAAGAAAAACTGGATCAACTGGGCTTGTATTCATTGGAGTTCAGAAGAATGAGAGGGGACCTCATAGAAACGTTTAAAATTCTGACGGGTTTGGACAGGTTCGATGCAGGAAGAATGTTCCCAATGTTGGGGAAGTCCAGAACCAGGGAACACAGTCTAAGGATAAGGGATAAGCCATTTAGGACCGAGATGAGAAGAAACTTCTTCACCCCGAGAGTGGTGAACCTGTGGAATTCTCTACCACAGAAAGTTGTTGAGGCCAATTCACTAAATATATTCAAAAAGGAGTTAGATGAAGTCCTTACTACTAGGGGGATCAAGGGGTATGGCGAGAAACATGAATGGGGTACTGAAGTTGCATGTTCAGCCATGAACTCATTGAATGGCGGTGCAGGCTAGAAGGGCTGAATGGCCTACTCCTGCACCTATTTTCTATGTTCCCATAATCCCTTGGGAGCACAGGTATTTAAGGAGGCCTCACAGGTTGGAGAGGCACTCTGGAGATCTGCAATAAAAGACTAAGGTAACACGTTACTTTGAGCTCACAGTGTTCAGTCTGACTCTTTCTCCATACACTACAGTTGCTGTCGAGGTTCATCCCAAGCAGCTCCGTAACACAGGACTCTGTGCTCTACGGACTGTTCCCAGGGACACACGCCGAGACAGACATCATCTGCTGCTGGAGGACCATCAACTCGGTGAAAGACGCTCTTTGGTCTTGCCGAAACTTGCTGGTCTTCCAGAGCAAGGAGATGTCCACGTCTGCGTGTTGCAGACTGGCGCAATACAAGCTCCAGGATTACCTGCTGAGGGACGCACTAAAAATTGGTGCAGTCGCCGCAAAGGCACGGTGGGGAAGGGCCTCAGTTTAAAGCCCTTCCGTCACGGTAAACCCAGGGGCTGGAATCAGTATAAAACTCCCCTCGGGCTGTACTTGTAAACCTTTGTATACATAGAGCACAATGATCTGAAAACACCTGTGTAGTGCCATGTATAATGCAAGTTCTGTTTATTAATGTATGTTGTAAAGAAATGTAACTGTACCCTCACCCATTCCGTGTACCGTATAGAGCCACATGTAACGTAATTTGATGACTATCACAAGGTGTCCTGGATTGTACTGAATTGTACCTTGAAATGTAAAGCAGGCAAATGTATTGAATGGAACTGCCGTCAGCATCCAAATGTTTTGTATGGAATTGCTGACAGCATTCAAATGTGCTGAACTGTTTTCCAATGTATCGTGCAAATTAAGTATATATCTTGAAACAAAAAATAAATAAATAAATGCCGGCCTTGCCAGCGACGCCCACATCCCAGGAATGAATAGTCTGAATTTGATCCGGTTTGGTCTCATCAGACCCCCGTTCTGCTCCTTGCGCTGTTTTTGATGCCCTGTCTGTCCCATGAGCAATGGCTAGAGGATGGCAGTGCATTTAGCAAGCAATCCCACTGGAGTTTATAATTGGAAACAGACAGGGAATAGGAGAGAGGACCAATGCAGTATTTGTCACAATTTCACACCCCCGCCCAACCATTTATCCTGAAGATGCAGACCCATTCGGGATCTGGGTTCATGGGGGCCAACAATCTGCACTCAATTTGCCATTTTTCCTGTGAGAGCTGTGACAACAACAGCTGCATTTATATTGTGCCTTTAATGTAATGAGACACCCACGACCATTCACTGAGGCAAACACCGGCACCGAGCAGCAGTGAGAGAAGAGTTAGTCCAGGAGACAGGTAGATTCTGAGGGTATTTTTGGAGGGGGGGGGGGGGGGCGGGGAAAGAGAGGCAGCATGGGTGAGGTGCCAGAGTATGGGAACAAGGCCAGCATTTATTTATTTATTTAGTGTTTCAAAATATATACTTAATTTGCACGATACATTGGAAAACAGTTCAGTACATTTAGGTGCAGTCAGCAATTCCATACAAAACATTTGGATGCTGACGGCAGTTCCATTCAATACATTTGCCTGCTTTACATTTCGAGGTACAATTCAGTACAATTCTCTCCACCTTTTGCCAATGATTTTAAATCTGTGACCTCTGGTTATTGACCCACTCGCCAGAGGGAATAGATTTTCTCTCTCTACTCTGTCAAAACCTGTAAAGTTTGTGAGGTGCGAGAGTGCTGGGGCTGCTTGCTGATAGCAGCCTCCTCTTCATGTTGGTGGAGGCCATTTACCACAGGGATCATATGTTTATGGTGGACTCGGGCCATGGAGGGATTGACTGACACGGGACAGGTAGAGGGAAGGGACCTTTCACAGAGTGTGATTTGTGGTTTTGGGGTTTACTGTAACAAAATGTCAACACAGGTTGTGCCCGATCCCAAACTCTATAGGTTTGTGATTAGGTTGGGCCTCTCTCTACTCATTGGAATTCAGAAGAATGAGAGGTGATCTTATTGAAACATGTAAGATTATGAGGGGGCTTGACAAGGTGGATGCAGAGAGGATGTTTCCACTGATGGGGGAGACTAGAACTAGAGGGCACGGTCTTAGAATAAGGGGCCGCCCATTTAAAACTGAGAGGAGGAGAAATTTCTTCTCAGAGGGTTGTGAATCTGTGGAATTCACTGTCTCAGAGAGCGATGGAAGCTGGGACATTGAATAAATTTAAGACCGAAAGAGAGTTTCTTGAGCGATTGGGGGGGGGTGGGGGGGATGAGGGATTATGGGGAGCGGCCGGGGAAGTGGAGCTGAGTCCATGATCAGATCAGCCATGATCTTATTGAATGGCGGAGCAGGCTTGAGGGGCTTTATGGCCTACTCCTGCTCCTATTTCTTATGTTCTCCTAAAACTTTAGTTGGTTTTACAAATAGCTGGATGGGAATGCTTTCACTCAGCATCACCGCCCCCCCCCCCCCCGAGGTCACTGATTTACTGGGGTACAGTTCCATGGTCACCGGCCTGTTATGGTATCTAACACAAGGTCCGTTCTTTAAGCATGAGCCAAGACCGCAAGTGTTGGCTGGATATTTGAGCATTGTGGCTGAGCCGGAATCCTGTCCTCATCGGTGTCGTCTCATGTATTTCCCGCCCGATTTAGACCAGCTCACTCAGCATATCGGCGGCCACAGTCCTGTGGACCTGCCTCACCTGACTGGCTCAATGTCACACCGAGCGGTGCATTTACCCACAGGGCCAGCACCTAGATGGGGAAGGCAGAACAGTGTACAAGTCAGTCCTCTCCAAGCCCAAAAGCTGTGACATCGCGTGTAGCATTTCACCAAGGTTTTCTTAAAGCTTATTGAATGAATTATCGAGAAACCATGTTCAGCGTTCATCTACATATTTATTGGGTACAGTTAAATCATACAAAATAGAAATTGAAATACAAACTATTCATCAAAAAACAGTGTACACTGGTTCTTAAAAAAGAAATGTCAGGGTTTTCACAGACACACGAGTCAAAACTCACAGCAGCCGAGCTGCAAGCGGTCAGCACAAGCCACAATGATTCACTTTATAGTTTCTCAGGCCGGATCCAGACAGAAGAATGGGACCACAGGATTGAAAGATAAAAGGAGTTCACAAACCAGGGGTGTAGAGGGGAAACAGTGGACAGTTTTTCCTTTTCAGATGCCGACAGACCTGTTGTGTATTTCCAGCATTTGCCTTTGATTTTTATATACATTTTAGCTACGATATTTGAATTTCCACATCAAGCCTCCTTGTGATATGATTGGTTTTGAGTTACGGGCTGTAGACCCACACTCACTCGGAATTGGGTTGATATTGTCCCAAACTCATTTTATGCAGCATTGTTCAAGGAGACTTTCATTCGATCAGTCAGTGAGGCTTTTGAACCCAAGACCCTTTAGTCGAAGTGCAATTGCCAGTGAGCTAATCTCACCAACGCTGAATGGGTGAGAGCTAGGGATGGGAGTGTCACGGAAGAAACTCATTTATTTATACAGCACTTTCTGTCAGAAACATCTCAAAGTATTTTGTGTACAATGAATTAGGAACATCGGCACAGGAAGAGGCCATTCAGCCCCTCAAGCCTGTTCTGCTATTCACTGAGATCATGACTGATCTGTAGCCTAACTGTATTTACCCGCCTTGGCTCCATATCCCTCAATACCCTTGGCAAGCAAATAACTATCAATCTCAGATTTAAAATGAATTGAGCTCGCTTTGTGTGGGAGAGTTCCACTCTTTGCGTGAAGTGTTTCCTCAATCTAAGGCCCAGTGACTGCTACATGTGGACTCTGTCTTGTATATAACAATGAGATGAATGGCCCCTTTGGTGGTTTTAATTGAGGGAGGAATGTTGGCCTGGACACTGGGAGAGCTCCCTGCTCTTTGAGTTGTGCCACGGGATCTCTGCGTGCAACTGACGAGCTTTGGTTTTAGGTTTCGTACGAAAGACGGCATCTCCCAGAATGCACTTTTATTTATTTACAGAGGTTGTTGGGATCTGGTGTATAACGTACCCTGAAAAGGTCTCACACAACATTCAGCATTTCACTGACTGCAACGGGAAAGGCTTGGAAATTTACTTGAGCGCTTTAATTACATTACTAGGCATTTAAAATATAGTCCTTGGAAATGCATATCTGTAATGAGTTCTCTTGCTGGGTGGGGAGCAGAACAGAGGGTGATGGTAGAACAGAGGGTGATGGTAGAGCTTGGGGGCAGTGTCACAGAAGGAATCCTCTTGCATGGGGAGCAGGAATGGGAAGAGAGATAGCAGGAGCGCAGGCCACAACCTCAACATGCTGCACTGATAGGATGGGTGCAGGCACACAAATGTCGTTGCCTGGTTTACCTCGTCTTTCCTCCTACTCTCTTCAGCCAAATAGAAGTCCTGTAGTCTGCCGCTTGGCACAGCAACCTGCCCTCACCTCCTCCTCTCACTGAACACATCACTTCGATGAGGCAGCCGAACGGGCAAGCTCAAACATCAGGCAATCACAGTGAGGAGGAGGGAGGCAGCATTTGGAACACTTTAGTTAGTAAAATGGGTTTACAAAACGAAAAGCCCACACTCTATCCGGAGAAAGCCAAGAGCAGTTGGTGGGGAAACTCTATGCTCCTCCGTGTGGCTTGTTGGTTTGTGGCCCATCACAGCCCACTTTTCAGGGGTTCAGGGATATGTCAGAGCGAGGACTCCTGGATGCTCTATACTCAGGCCCTGCAGCTTATTCATGTTAAACTTGGAAATCAACAGCTCCTTGTATTTTGCTCACGACGGGGTAAATTTAAAAAAAATGGCAATTTGATTTCCGACCCTTCCTCAAAACCCTGCATAGTTAATATTCCATAACTGTCTCAGATTTGAAAAAGTGGATCTCGCCCAAGAAATCAGAAGTGAACCAGACCTGGCCTAGCAGCAATATTAGACGCAGTCACAAAATCAAACCCATTACAGAGTGCTCACACACAGGGCACAGCATCAATAAATCTAGCTCCTGAGGCATTATATATGTAATATATATATATATTATATATAAAAGCGTGTCTGTGTATGTCACATCAGTATTCAGTGAGCGTGCCATGCACGAGTGCCACAGATGAAGGGGAAGTGTCCTCCGATGCCTCACCAGTCTGCTCACGGTGCGATGAGTGGATTTTGAATCGGTTTGCAGAGCACTGAGAATGAGCAGCCTCGGACCTGGGTTACCTCTGCACAGTCCCCGATCTCAGCCACGCCGAGGTGGGGAGGCGCTGAGAGGATGCCGGGGTCTTTGGCAGAATTAGAGATTTATTTTGGAGGTGGGCGGGGTAGGGGGGGGAGGTGGGGCACGCAGGGGGCTAACTAAATCAATCAGAAGTCAGGTGGTTGTCTGAAAAGCAGAATTGGTGGGTTGTAGACGTTTCCAATCTGACTGCTGTGATTGGTAAATCTGCGCATCCAGTGTTTGACAGCAGGATCGTGACCCAGCTAAATTAGGGCTTTTCTTTGTGTTTGTGTGGGGGTGAGGGTGAGGAAAGAGGAGGAGTGGGGAAAAGGACATTTACCAAACACCCCGCAGGCTCAAAAGGCTGTTGTACAAGGCTGGGGGGGGGGGGGCGCGGGGGTGTGGAGGAGTAGAGAGATTCATTCCTGCTCCTGATAACATGCAGCACCAAATCTTTATGTATGCTATCTACTACTCAACATCCTTCCACAATGTACACTCCACACCTCAACAGACTCTGCCCACTTAATTTCCTTCCACAACCCCTATGCAATCTAATATAATGTGCAGCAAACCATCTGAAAACTTCCTTAAGAATAAAAAAGGAGAGATATGGTAGGATTAGCCCCAGATAATGACGACTTGAGAAATCTCCCCCAATGTGAGTCCTGCTGTTGTCGCCATTGCTGCACAATCGAGGTGAAAAGTCTTTCTGGGCTTTGCTGCTTCAGGAATGCAATGGATTGGATTTTAGTCTGACTACAGTAAAAGTGGTGCACTATTACACTGTGCTCACACGGTGCTCGGCAGTTTCATCATACAACACCCAGCTTCTTCAATTCGCCATAACATTCATATACATGAATTCATTTCTTTTAAAATATTTCCCTGCGAGACTGAAACATTTCACACTAAATTGAAAAAGGCCATTGCTAATCTCGAACACACAATCACAATAGTCTGATTCAGTGGTTCCTCTGTCTTAACTTTGATTTGAATCTCAGACATGCTCTCTCTTACCCAAAGATCACAAACTCAGGGGGCAGAGCTAGCATAAAAAGTGTATTACTGATTTGGCATAATTCTCTCTCTGGCTGTCTCCTTGCGCCTCACACCACATTCCTGCTCCTGATAACGTGCAGCCACTGGCCTTTGAATTACCAAGTCTTTATGTATGTTGTTTACTCAGTATCCTTCCACAATGTACACTCCACACCTCGACAGACTCTTTCCACCCACTTCATTTCCTTCCACAACCCCTATACAATCTAATATATAGCTAATGAGATTCCTATATATAAAAAAGGGAGACAGAACAAGTCCAGGGAACAATAGACTAATTAGCCTGACGTCAGGTAGGAAAGATAATGGAATCCTTACTCAGAATAGAAAAACATCTAAAAAAAGAAAATAACTGAAGAGTAGTCAGTATGGATTACAAAAGGGAAGGTCATGCTTGAACATAAGAACATAAGAAATAGGAGCAGGCCATACGGCCCCTCGAGCCTGCTCCGCCATTCAATAAGATCATGGCTGATCTGATCATGGAACCAGCTCCACTTCCCCGCCCACTCCCCATAACCCCTTATCGTTTAAGAAACTGTCTATTTCTGACTTAAATTTATTCAATGTCCCAGCTTCCACAGCTCTCTGAGGCAGCGAATTCCACAGATTCACAACCCTCAGAGAAGAAATTTCTCCTCATCTCTGACTAACCTTATTGAATTATTGAAGCATTAACAGAAAAGGGTAGGGAAGGATAATGCCGTTGAAGTAATATATTTTGGATTTCGAAAAAGCCTTCGATGAGAGACCGCATAGTAGACTCATGACTAGGGTCAGAACATGTGGAGTCAGGGGATAAGCAGCAGAGATAGCAAGCTTGCTATAAAACAAAAAACAGAGAGTAGGGGGTTAAAGGAAGCTACCTCAGACTGGAACCACTGTTGTTCACTATTTACAGAAATGATTTTGACTCAAGAAGCAGAAGTACACTTTCAAAATTTGTAGAGGACACTAATTTTTTTTTGTTGGGGGGGGGAGGGGTCTAGTTAATAGATAGGAAGACTGCGACAAAATACAGGAAGATATTAATAAACTTGCAGAATGGCGTATAATTGGCAACTGAACTTCAATATAGCTAAATGCAAGGTAGTACATTTTGGTAGGAAGAATATGGAGACCACATGCACCTTGGAAAATAAGTGTCTAAATGGGGTAGAGGGATGTGGGTGGGGGGGCTACAGATGCACTGGGGTTCATTTCTAGAGGGATAGAATTGAAAAGCAGAGAAGTGACATTAAACTTGTACAGAATCTTGGTTAGACCACATGGAGTACTGCGCACAGTTTTGGTCTCCATACTATCAAAAGGATATATAGAGGCACTGGTGAAGGTGCAAAACAGATTTATTAGAATGATACCAGAACTGAGAGGTTATACTTATCAGGAAAGATTGAACAGGCTGGGGATCTTTACTCATGAAAAGGGAAGGCTGCGGGATGACCTGATAGAGGTCTACAAGATCATGAAAGGGAGACGAGAGAAGAGGTTTCCATTTGCGGGCGAGACCAGAACTACTAGGATCATAAATATAAGACAGACAGTCACTAATAAATCCAACAGAGAATTGAGGAGAAACCTCTTTACCCAGATTGGTGAGAATGTGGAACTCCTACCACAGAGAGTAATTGAGGGGAAAAGTATAGATGCATTTAAGAGGATGCTAGATAAACACATGAGGGAGAAAGGAATAGAAGGATATGGTGATGGTGTGAGATGGAGAGGGTGGGAGGAGGCTGGTGTGGAGCATAAACCCCGGCACGGACCCGTTGAGCCGAATGGCTGCTTCTGTGCTGTAAATAATTTGTAATACTCCATCACCATCATCACCATAGGCAGTCTCTCGAAATCGAGGAAGACTTGCTTCCACTCTAAAAGTGAGTTCTTAGGTGACTAAACAGTCCAATATGGGAATTACAGTCTCTGTCACAGGTGGGACAGATAGTCGTTGAGGGAAAAGGGGAGTCTGGTTTGCCACATGCTCCTTCCGCAGCCTGTGCTTGCTTTCTGTATGCTCTCAGCGATGAGACTCGACGAGACTCCATCATAGGCTCTTACCAACCCACATAATCACCTTCCACAGACCGTATACAATCTACTCCATCATAGGCTATATCTACCCATTTAATCCCCTCCCACAGCCCATGTACACTCTCCCCTATCATGGTAAATCACAAAAACCTCACGAACACATATGATACACTAATTATCCCTGACTGGCTGCCCACCTTGGCATGACTCCCTGATGGTTCCAACAGCTCAGGAAACGTGTACTGAACAGTATTCAATTCCTTCTATCTGTACTTATCCCACAACTCTTAATCTTGTGCCTAACCAGATTGTCATCCAGGTCCTGTTGTTAACTGACTGCTTGTCCAGGGAGCCTATTCCCCATTCTGTGAAAGGAAACAAATCCTTCAAACCTCAAGGCTTAATTTTATATTTATACTTCCACGTTCACAGCTGCTATGTACTTCACCTGATGGAAGTTATCAAGAAAATCACTCGATAGCAAAGTGCTGCAGACAGACACCCATTCAATGGCCAAAGTGACATCACAGCCCAAACTGCAGCATGCTTTAGAGTGCAACAACTGGCTTTGGTATTTTGGAGAGGAAATAAAAATTGACAGGGCCCTGCAAAAACTGTCAGGTAGATACAGAGTAAAACTCCCTCTACACTGTCCCATCACACACTCCCAGGGCAGGCACAGCACAGGTTAGATACAGAGTAAAGCTCCCTCTACACTGTCCCATCACACACTCCCAGGGCAGGCACAGCACGGGTTAGATACAGAGTAAAGCTCCCTCTACACTGTCCCATCACACACTCCCAGGGCAGGTACAGCACGGGTTAGATACAGAGTAAAGCTCCCTCTACACTGTCCCATCAAACACTCCCAGGGCAGGTACAGCACAGGTTAGATACAGAGTAAAGCTCCCTCTACACTGTCCCATCAAACACTCCCAGGGCAGGTACAGGGGGTTAGATACAGAGTAAAGCTCACTCTACACTGTCCCATCAAACACTCCCAGGACAGGTACAGCACGGGTTAGATACAGAGTAAAGCTCCCTCTACACTGTCTCATCGAACACTCCCAGGGCAGGTACAGCACGGGTTAGATACAGAGTAAAGCTCCCTCTACACTGTCCCATCGAACACTCCCAGGGCAGGTACAGCACGGGGTAGATACAGAGTAAAACTTTAACCAGCAACTCTAACTCATCCCTCTGTTCCTTATTTTAAATCCACAAACCACTTATTCCTTCTGCCCTTTCTTAATGAACTTTCCCATAGAACTATTTCCGCTCCTTTTGTAACATAAAATCTAATGCCGTCGGTCCAAGATCCTTCATTGCTCGGCTCTCCACCCTGGAATGCGGAGTCCAGTTGAAGGTTTGGGGCCTGTATTAGGGTATATTTAAAGTGCTGTCAGTCTAATCACTATACTTTTCAGGGTGGAAACAGCGTGCTATAAAGATAAGAAAAGAAATAGGAGCAGGAGTAGGCCATACGGCCCCTTGAGCCTGCCCCGCCATTCAATACGATCATGGCTGATCCGATCATGGACTCACCTCCACTTTCCTGCCTGCTCCCCATAACCCCTTATCGTTTATGAAACTGTCTATTTCTGTCTTAAATTTATTCAACGCCCCAGCTTCCACAGCTCTCTGAGGCAGCGAATTCCACAGATTCACAACCCTCAGAAGAAATTTCTCATCTCAGTTTTAAATGGGTGGCCCCTTATTCTAAGATCATGCCCTCTAGTTCTAGTCTTCCCCACCAGTGGAAACATCCTCTCTGCATCCACCTTGTCAAGCCCCCTCATAATTTTATACGTTTCGATAAGATCACCTCTCATTCTTCTGAATTCCAGTGAATAGAGGCCCAACCTACTCAACCTTTCCTCATAAGTCAATCCCCTCATCTCCAGAATCAACCGAGTGAACCTTCTCTGAACTGCCTCCAAAGCAAGTATATCCTTTCGTAAATACGGAGACCAAAACTGCACGCAGTATTCCAGGTGTGGCCTCACCAATACCTTGTGCAGCTGTAACAAGACTTCCCTGCTTTTATACTCCATCCCCTTTGCAATAAAGGCCAAGATTCCATTTGCCTTCCTGATCACTTGCTGTACCTGCATACTAACCTTTTGTGTTTCATGCACAAATACCCCCAGGTCCCTCCAGAACTGCAGTACTTTGCAATCTTTCTCCATTTAAATAATATCTTGCTCTTTGATTTTTTTCTGCAAAGTGCATGACCTCACACTTTCCAACATTATACTCCATCGGCCAAATTTTTTCCCACTCACTTAGCCTGTCTATGTCCTTTTGACTCACATTCAAAACTCTGTCGTCACATCGTATGATTTTACTTTCTGTGTCCTTGATTTACCCTGGGCAGGGGGGTGAAGTTTTCAATGGATCCTTCTTCCAGCTCCACTTCTCAATGTGAAAATTTGGCCTTTTAAAAAACAAACTCAACCAGTCAGTCCTATAATGTTCAAAAGATTAAAATCTAATGAACCTAAATCCAAACCTCAATAATCCTCTCATTTTAAATGTTCTATTCTAATTAGTGTCCAATTAGTGATATCACAAGCGAACCAGCAAACCAATGCAGCAAATGACAACATTGATGGGAAAATTCATTGCGAATAGTGGTTAAATAGTGACAAGCTGGGCAAGGGGGACAAAAAGCAGTCTGATATCAGAATGATGAGGGATCATGGCTGAGATTCGGTGGGTGATTGTGACGGAGGTTCGGCAAATGTTTGGTGCGGAGGTGCGGCGAGTGTTTTTGTGGCGAAGGAGTGGTGAGAGATTGTGGCAGAGGAGCGGTGAGAGATCGTGGCGGAGGAGCGGCAAATGAGGGTACGGGGCCCAGAAGAGCTGAGGGTCCAGGGGCAGCACGGGCCAGCCCACACTGCGATTATGTGTGCGCACTAGGTCTGTGCAGCAGAGCAGGTCTCCAGTCATCCTGGTTATCCCTTGCCACTGGATAAAGGCCTAGCTTTGTCAAGCCCATGTGATGGCTGGTGTGCAACAGTCACCACACGTTAAAAAAATCTACACATTGGCATCTTCCACCCCTTCAATTGGAGTTCGGGACTGGAACACCGGGTCCTTCATTGAAACATCTGTGAACTCTTGTGGAAGCAAGTCATCCTCGTTCGAGGGACCACTGCTGCTGATGATGATGATGTATTTGAATGCAACAATGTTCGCAGTGCTGTATCGTAATGTCCCCTCACACCCTCCATCATCCACAGACCATTGATGCATATTCTGGAGGCAAATTTCAAACCTAGTGGATGGAGATCAAACTGGGAGGGTTTTGAGAGTAAAGCATTCTTTGCCCGGTACTGTTGAGCACTTATAGATGACAGGGAAGGGTTAACAGAAAATTAGATGCGTTTCTAGAGAGAGAAGTGATTGAGGGATATTGCGAGGAGATGGGCAAGTGGGGTTTATCTGGCAAAATGGGATCGGTTTGCTGGGCCTGAAGGTGTATCCCAGTTCTTAAAAGAATGATTGACAGCTTGAGTGGGAGAGAGAAGAGAAGAGAAGGGGTATTGTCAATGAACAAAATATTACCTGTGAAATAAAATTACATTCAAGTGGTCAGGAGTTGCAAACAAAACAGTTTCCAAAATTAATTTTTAAAACACAAAGAAATGTTCTTTAAATATGAAAAATTAAATAAAATTGAATTATTGCATCAAAAGGGAAAAGTAAAATCAGAAGTCTGGAAATGTAAATCCTGGAGGGACTGACAGAGACACTGAAACCAGGCATCAGCAAACTGTTCGGACTGAACACAGCCTTTAACTGCTCAATGCTAGCGATACACGTAGACCTGACGAAGCGACAAATCTCAATGTCGAACGTTGCCAGTGAGTCTAGTGTCACACCAGGCCGACAGCCCATGTTATTTATACACAGGGTGTTGGAGGAGAAAATGGATCATTTCACCTCTCGTCGTATAAAAGCAGTTTTCATTCAGTTTGGTTTTAAATTGAAGTTTCAATTTAGGGGCATGAATAGCATGTGGGACCGAGTAAAATGGAACTAAATCATTACCCAAATGCTTTGAGGGCTGTGTAATATAACTCAAAGTCCCCCTCCCCACCCAACCTTTACTTGGAGGGTGACAACTTGGGAGGCAAACTGCAATTTCTCAAAGTGGAATGCACACAGGGCTGAATTACCTCTCAGATATATGTTGGGAAGGTTAATAAAGATGTCTCTTTCTTGTGAAATGTGCCCACTCTTTAATGTGGATCATTGTGGTGTAGGACCATGAGAAACAAAATCACCAACTGCTTCTCAGCCAATGATTGATCCTGCTGTAAACTATTGGACACTGGGACCTGTGCCTTGATTTGACTGGCTCTGGAAATTTTAGAGATTGGTGGCAGTCCTCCCAATTTCGAGGGAGCCCCGACTAGGTTTCAATGTCAATTTCAACACTTGCAGAGCGTAGCAATGTGTTGCATGTCGAGTGGTGCAACCCAGGTTTGCTGAGGTAGGGTTCCATGGGCACTGGTCACTCTCTGGTACCTCGCCGCAGTGGCCAATCTGCACGTGCAATTCTTCTGCAGTGAATATTGGCAGGGGTAAAGCCCAACACTGCGCTCGCCCAATGCCCACATGCTGGGGTCACTGGACAGTGATCAGGAAGAGGAACACTGGCTGATACTGTCCTCTCTGGTCCAGCACGGATGAGAGCTAGAGTTTGGGACTTCCCTGGTCTGTATGGTTTAGGATCACAAAATGTGATCTATTTGCTCACTGAGCCTTTCGAGGACCTTACAACATCGACTGAAAAACTCTACAGGGCTGGGACTGTCCAAATGGGACTGTCAACCACTCCCACAGAATTGGTAGAACTGGTTATTGAAAACGTGACCATTCTGCTCTCAGCCCAATTGAAACTTGTCGAATGAGCTGATCGTCTTTCAATTGAAACGTGTTTTTTTTCCAAACATATTAGAAAACAAAAATATATAAAAAGTCACAACTGATTTAATACTGCTGATCGCTACTTTGAAATACTATATGGCATCCTTCATTCTTGTTCTGAGAGTTCAGTTCAACGCTTGGATGGTGACTTTCACAGAGTGGGTGAAGGTCTCTGCAAGTGTAGGGTGCAAAGGTCACATGGGAATCCGCAGCGGAATGCTCACACGCGGATCTGGTAGCCCACGTCATTGAGGTTCTTTTGCTCTGTGGTTTTCTTCTCTCCCGAAGATCTGGAAAGTAAACAAGGAAAAAAAGTCACACAGAATTCAGGAAAAAGGTCAATGGCTCAAAACTGAAATCCAAGCTTCTTTCATAGAGACCGCTAAAAGATATTCCCTGGCTTGGTGCATAAAAGCGGTTAGGTTAGGGGAGGATACAAGGGGAGGACTAGGAAGTGAAAAATACTTACCAAGTGGATGTGTTACTGCAACTCACGCTAACTACTGCCCACCCTGCCGGTCCCAGGCCCAGTTACAGGAGGAGGGTTCTGAGCAGAGCTGGGAACCCTGCCAAGTGAAACCTTGCTTGCTGCAGAAACAGAAATCAGGAGTCAATCTTGCAGCCAGAACCATAGGGTTGCTGGGCGTTCCCGAGGAGGACTGTACGGATTGCCAAAGCCTGCAACAGCAGGAAGCTGGTGCCCTGAAGGATCCCTTTCTCAAGGTTTGTTCAAAACATCAGATTGGTTATTGGAATATGCGAGTTACGCTTCAAGCTGGTAAACTGGCACAAGTTTTCAACAGGATGAAAAATACTATTGACATATTGGCCATTCATAGAATCATAGAAATTTATAGCAGGAAGGGGGCCATTCAGCCCATCGTGTCTATCTAGCCCCTCGAGCCTGCTCCGCTATTTAACAAGATCGTGGCTGATCTGGCCGTGGACTCAGCTCCACTTACCCGCCCTCTCCCCGTAACCCTTAATTCCCTTATTGGTTAAAAATCTATCTATCTGTGATTTGAATACATTCAATGAGCTAGCCTCAACTGCTTCCTTGGGCAGAGAATTGCACAGATTCACAACCCTCTGGGAGAAGAAATTCCTTCTCAACTCGGTTTTAAATTGGCTCCCCCGTATTTTGAGGCTGTGCCCCCTAGTTCTAGTCTCCCCGACCAGTGGAAACAACCTCTCTGCCTCTATCTTGTCTATCCCTTTCATTATTTTAAATGTTTCTATAAGATCACCCCTCATCCTTCTGAACGCCAACGAGTAAAGACCCAGTCTACTCAATCTATCATCATAAGGTAACCCCCTCATCTCCGGAATCAGCCTAGTGAATCGTCTCTGTACCCCCTCCAAAGCTAGTATATCCTTCCTTAAGTAAGGTGACCAAAACTGCACGCAGTACTCCAGGTGCGGCCTCACCAATACCCAATACAGTTGCAGCAGGACCTCCCTGCTTTTGTACTCCGTCCCTCTCGCAATGAAGGCCAACATTCCATTCGCCTTCCTGATTACCTGCTGCACCTGCAAACTAACTTTTTGGGATTCATGCACAAGGAATTTGATTTTACGTTTTAAAGTTTAATTTGTTTTAATTGCCGGTGTTTTTCGTGTCCCCTTCCCTTTTATAGGGGGCACTGGGGAAAAAAGGTGATTTTAGTGCCCCAAAAAAAAACCCCCAAAAAAAGTAAAACACAAAAAAAAACAAAAAAAGAAAAAAAAAAGGGCCTTGTAAATGTTTGGTGTGTCATCCAGGTCGGGTGGCACGGTTTAATGTTTATGTTTTACAGGTAGACTCTAAAAGAGTTTCATGCACAAGGACCCTCAGGTCCCTCTGCACCGCAGCATGTTGTAATTTCTCCCCATTCAAATAATATTCCCCTTTACTGTTTTTTTTCCCCCCAAGGTGGATGAACTCACACTTTCCGACATTGTATTCCATCTGCCAAACCTTAGCCCATTCGCTTAACCTATCTAAATCTCTTTGCAGCCTCTCTGAGTCCTCTACACAACCCGCTTTCCCACTAATCTTTGTGTCATCTGCAAATTTTGTTACACTACGCTCTGTCCCCTCTTCCAGGTCATCTATGTATATTGTAAACAGTTGTGGTCCCAGCACCGATCCCTGCGGCACACCACTAACCACCGATTTCCAACCCGAAAAGGACCCATTTATCCCGACTCTCTGCTTTCTGTTAGCCAGCCAATTCTCTATCCATGCTAATACATTTCCTCTGACTCCGCGTACCTTTATCTTCTGCAGTAACCTTTTGTGTGGCACCTTATCGAATGCCTTTTGGAAATCTAAATACACCACATCCATCGGTACACCTCTGTCCACCATGCTCGTTATATCCTCAAAGAATTCCAGTAAATTAGTTAAACATGATTTCCCCTTCATGAATCCATGTTGCGTCTGCTTGATTGCACTATTCCTATCTAGATGTCCCGCTATTTCTTCCTTAATGATAGTTTCAAGCATTTTCCCCACTACAGATGTTAAACTAACTGGCCTATAGTTACCTGCCTTTTGTCTACCCTCTTTTTTAAACAGAGGCGTTACATTAGCTGCTTTCCAATCCGCTGGTATCTCCCCAGCGTCCAGAGAATTTTGATAGATTATAACGAATGCATCTGCTATAACTTCCGCCATCTCTTTTAATACCCTGGGATGCATTTCATCAGGACCAGGGGACTTGTCGACCTTGAGTCCCATTAGCCTGTCCCGCACTACCCCCCCTAGTGATAGTGATTGTCTCAAGGTCCTCCCTTCCCACATTCCTGTGACCAGCAATTTTTGGCATGGTTTTTGTGTCTTCCACTGTGAAGACCGAAGCAAAATAATTGTTTAAGGTCTCAGCCATTTCCACATTTCCCATTATTAAATCCCCCTTCTCATCTTCTAAGGGACCAACATTTACTTTAGTCACTCTTTTCCGTTTTATATATCTGTAAAAGCTTTTACTATACGTTTTTATGTTTTGCGCAAGTTTACCTTCGTAATCTATCTTTCCTTTCTTTATTGCTTTCTTAGTCATTCTTTGCTGTTGTTTAAAATTTTCCCAATCTTCTAGTTTCCCACTAACCTTGGCCACCTTATACGCATTGGTTTTTAATTTGATACTCTCCTTTATTTCCTTGGTTATCCACGGCTGGTTATCCCTTCTCTTACCGCCCTTCTTTTTCACTGGAATATATTTTTGTTGAGCACTATGAAAGAGCTCCTTAAAAGTCCTCCACTGTTCCTCAATTGTGCCACCGTTTAGTCTGTGTTTCCAGTCTACTTTAGCCAACTCTGCCCTCATCCCACTGTAGTCCCCTTTGTTTAAGCATAGTACGCTCGTTTGAGACACTACTTCCTCATCCTCAATCTGTATTACAAATTCAACCATACTGTGATCACTCATTCCGAGAGGATCTTTTACTAGGAGATCGTTTATTATCCCTGTCTCATTACACAGGACCAGATCTAAGATAGCTTGCTCCCTTGTAGGTTCTGTAACATACTGTTCAAATAAACAATCCTGTATGCATTCTATGAATTCCTCCTCCAGGCTACCCAGTGCGATTTGATTTGACCAATCGCTATGTAGGTTAAAATCCCCCATGATTACTGCCGTTCCTTTTTCACATGCCTCCATTATTCCTTTGATTATTGCCCGCCCCACCATGAAGTTATTATTTGGGGGCCTATAAACTACGCCCACCAGTGACTTTTTCCCCTTACTATCTCTAATCTCCACCCACAATGATTCAACATTTTGTTCATTAGAGCCAATATCGTCTCTCACAACTGCCCTGATATCATCCTTTATTAACAGAGCCACCCCACCTCCTTTCCCTTCTTGTCTATCTTTCCGAATCGTCAGATACCCCTGTATGTTTAATTCCCAGTTTTGGCCACCCTGCAACCACGTTTCTGTAATGGCCACCAAATCATACCCATTTGTAATGATTTGTGCCGTCAACTCATTTACTTTATTTCGAATGCTGCGTGCGTTTTGGTAGAGTGTTTTAATCCTAGTTTTTAAACCATGATTTTTAGTTTTGACCCCTCCTGCCGCCCCTATATATTCAGTGGCCCTTGTTGTTTTTTGCCTTGGATTTCTCTGCCCTCCACTTTTACTCATCTCCTTTCTGTCTTTTGCTTTTGTCTCCTTTTTGTTTCCCTCTGTCTCCCTGCATTGGTTCCCATCTCCCTGCCATATTAGTTTAACTCCTCCCCAACAGCACTAGCAAACACTCCCCCTAGGACATTGGTTCCGGTCCTGCCCAGGTGCAGACCGTCCGGTTTGTACTGGTCCCACCTCCTCCAGAACCGGTTCCAATGCCCCAGGAATTTGAATCCCTCCCTGCTGCACCACTGCTCAAGCCATGTAATCATCTGAGCTATCCTGCGATTCCTACTCTGACTAGCACGTGGCACTGGTAGCAATCCCGAGATTACTACTTTTGAGGTCCTACGTTTTAATTTAGCTCCTAGCTCCTTAAATTCGTCTCGTAGGACCTCATCCCTTTTTTTTAACCTATATCGTTGGTACCAATGTGCACCACGACAACTGGCTGTTCAGCCTCCCTTTTCAGAATGTCCTGCACCCGCTCCGAGACATCCTTGACCCTTGCACCAGGGAGGCAACATACCATCCTGGAGTCTCGGTTGCGGCCGCAGAAACGCCTATCTATTCCCCTTACAATCGAATCCCTTATCACTATTGCTCTCCCACTCTTTTTCCTGCCCTCCTGTGCAGCTCGACAGGCCGAATGGTTGTGCTGTAACAATTCTATGATTCTAGTCAGGAATGCCAGAGCGGTGGCAAGGAAAGTTTTGCACTTGTCTTTGAGGGAGCTCAACAAGCCCTTCTGCATTGGCTAAATACAAGGTTCCAGACACATTACCTCAAAGTGGCTATTGTGCAGTACACACACAAACAAACAGTGGTGAATTTGAAGACAGATTCTACAACACACTGCAGGACATACTTGGCCGAGTTCCACAGTATGATATCCCGATTGTGATGGGAGACTTGAACGCCAAAGTTGGATCCTCAAATAAGAGCAGCAGCAACACCTGGCATACAATCGGTGAACAGGAAAAGGCCAATCTCAATCTACTTCACACAACAAATCCAGATGACAAAGCGCAAGAAACATAGAAAATAGGTGCAGGAGTAGGCCATCCAGCCCTTCGAGCCTGCACCACCATTCAATAAGATCATGGCTGATCATTCCCTCAGTACCCCTTTCCTGCTTTCTCTCCATACCCCTTGATCCCTTTAGCTGCAAGGGCCATAGCTAACTCCCTCTTGAATATATCCAATGAACTGGCATCAACAACTCTCTGCGGCAGGAAATTCCACAGGTTAACAACTCTGAGTGAAAAAGTTTCTCATCATCTCAGTCCTAAATAGCCTGCCTCTTATCCTAAGACTGTGTCCCCTGGTTCTGGACTTCCCCAACATCGGAAATATTCTTCCCGCATCTAACCTGTCCAGTCCAGTCAGAATTTTATATGTTTCTATGAGATCCCCTCTCATCCTTCTAAACTCCAGTGTATAAAGGCCCAGTTGATCCAGTCTCTCCTCATATGTCAGTCCAGCCATCCCTGGAATCAGTCTGGTGAACCTTCGCTGCACTCCCTCAATAGCAAGAACGTCCTTCCTCAGATTAGTAGACCAAAACTGAACACAATATTCCAGGTGGGGCCTCACCAAGGCCCTGTACAACTGCAGTAAGACTTCCTTGCTCCTTTACTCAAATCCCCTGGCTATGAAGACCAACATACCATTTGCCTTCTTCAATGCCTGCTGTACCTGCATGCCAACCTTCAATGACTGATGAACCAGTACACCCAGGTCTCGCTGCACCTCCCCTTTTCCTAATCTGCTGCCATTCAGATAATATTCTGCCTTCGTGTTTTTGCCACCAAAGTGGATAACCTCACATTTATCCACATTATACTGCATCTGCCATGTATTTGCCCACTTGCCTAACCTGTCCAAATCACCCTGCAGCCTCTTAGCGTCCTCCTCACAGCTCACATGCCACCCAGTTTAGTGTCATCTGCAAACTTGGAGATATTACACTCAATTCAATCATCTAAGTCATTGATGTATATTGTAAATAGCTGGGGTCCCAGCACTGAGCCCTGCGGCACTCCACTAGTTACTGCCTGCCATTCTGAAAAGGACCCGTTTATCCCGATTCTCTGCTTCCTGTCTGCCAACCAGTTCTCTATCCACGTCAGTACATTACCCCCAATACCATGTGCTTTAATTTTGAAAGAAGAATTCAAAGAAAATGTCAAGGCTGTTAAATGCTCAGCACGTAATGACAAAAGAAACTACATCAATAAACAAGCTCGAGAGGCAGAAATAGCTGCAGCAAGGGAGATGTGAGGACACTCGATCAGATCACAAAAAAACTTGCAAGAAACTTTAAAAACCCATAGCGAAAGTCCATCAAAACACAAATGTAGTTTGCTGATCACCAAACCGGAAGATATAAAGAGGAGTTAGACAGAGCATTTCCACAAAATTCTCAGCAGACCACCTCCGGACGGGAGGGTGGACTTTAACTCCAGAGAAGATGGCGGAACTGGATGTCAATTGTTGCAGAATTACAAGGCTCGAGCTAGAACTTGAAGAACAAGTGACCTTGAGAGGATCATGTTTGCTTAGGATCAAGCAAAGAAAGTGGAGATGAAAAGTGGTCAGCAATCTACATTTATTAAATTGTGTGTGGGGGGAAAAGGAAGTGACACTTGGACCAACAGAATCACAGGGAAACTTCGCAAGAAGGGGGACAGAAGCGATTATAACAACTGGCGTGGTGTTACATTAACACGCTGTCCCTGGCAAAATCTTCTGTACCATTACCATCAACTGAATCCGGGCGGCCATTGATGGCAGACTCAGAACAGCAAGCTCATTTGCACCGAAACAAATCTTGCACCGAGCGGATTTTTATTCTTCGAGCAAAGCAAAGAATGACAGCGAGCGATCAGAGAGGTTCATACAACAACAATTGACTGTGTCTCGTCACCTACACGTTTTGGCAGTGTGCCTGATCTTGTGTGAGACACTGACCTGGCTTCAAACCAGGCACTGTGTGGACCAGTGGAGAGCTGGGGGACTTTGCAGACATCTACCAATTAATGAAAATATAGAAGACCTATAAAGAAAGACAAATGATCTTGCAGACACCGCCAGAAAAGATGGGTTATACATCAATGGTGAAAAAGCCCAGGTCAAGAAAGTTAATGTTGACTCTGACGAAGAAATACACCTGGAAAGTGAGGGACTGCAGATTGTGGATTTAATATTTAGGCAATGTGGTGGAAGGTGATTGAGATTGTATGTCAGATGTCCAAGCTCACATCTGATGAGCTAGTGGAGCTTTTCAAACACTTCACACAATCAGCAAAGCAAGTGTGATTGAGAATTTTTAAGAGCATTGTGCTGGTCGTGTTCCTACACAGCCCAATGAAGCCAAGGTGTTCAATTATTTACTCAAACTTAAACATTTAACTATGTAGTAGATTAAGGGGCTGATTAACTTAGGAAAAAAAATAGGAATTAATGAAGAGGAGGCAATGACAAAGACCAAACTATCAGTTAAAAATAAGTAAATGAATAAATACTGTTGTTACCAATAGATGTAAATAGGCTAAATAAACTAAACTGAGCAAGCAAGATAAATAGAAACCAAATGAAATCCATCTGTTAAACATTAAGTATTAAAGTTGAATCAGTTAGTATTGGAAATAGATACATAAGTAACTGCTGTACAATAAATGAACTTTAAAGTAGATAATTGAAACAGGCAGTGTGCCTGGACTGCAGAATGTGAGAGTTTGTCTTGGATGACCACACTTGTTGGAAATGTCGATGTCTTGAGTCACTCCGGCTCAGTTGTTAAGCTGGAACATGCGATAGCCACTCCAACAGAGGGGGAGGACTATCTGGATAGTTTACTCCAGACCAGTTACACCACATAGAGAGATACAGGTGCAGGAAGACTGACAGTCAGCAGCAAGCCTTGTGGAGGAGCAGCAGAAACTGGTCCTGTCCACCGGGTGTGATGTACTTGCTACCTGCCACATGGAGTGGTTGAAACAGATAGCAGTAACACATTTAAGGGAAACTTGATTTAGACATGAGGCAGAAGGAAATAGAGGGATATGGAGGCAGATAGGAAGAGGTAATTAGCGTGGGAGGAGGCTCGTGTAGAAAACTTATACTGACATAGATTAGTTCATAGAATCGTAGAATGAATCATAAGAAATAGCAGGAGTAGGCTATTTGGCCCCTCGAGCCTGCTCCGCCATTCAATAAGATCATGGCTGATCTGATCTTGGCCTCAATTCCATTTCCCTGCCGCTCCCATAACCCTCGACTCCCTTATCATTCAAAAATCTGTCTGTCCCCATCTTATATATATTTGATGACTCAGCTCTCAGGGGTACAGAACTCTAAAGATTCAAGACCCTCAGAGAAGAAATTCCTCCTCATTTCCATTTTAAGTGGGCGACCCCTTATTCTGAAACTATGCCCGCTAGTTCAAGATTTCCCCATGAGGGGAAACAACCTCTCTGCATCTACCTTGTCAAGCCCCTTCAGAATCTTATACATTTCAATAAGATCACCCCCTCAGTCTTCTAAACTCCAATGAGTATAGGCCCAACCCGTAACAACCTTTCTTCATAAGACAACCTTCATCTCTGGAATCAACCTCATGAATCTTCTCTGAACTCTCTCCTTAAAAACTGTACTCAGTACAGTGTAGCAGGATTTCCCTACTTTTATACTCTATCCCCCTTGCAATAAAGGCCAACATTCCATTTGCCTTCCTGATCACTTGCTGTACCTGCATACTAACTTTTGTGTTTCATGTACAAGAACCCCCAGGTCCCTCTGTACTGCAGCATTTTGTAATCTCTCCATTTAAATAATAATTTGCTTTTTTATTTTTTCTAACAAAGTGGATAATCTCACATTTTCCCACATTATACTCCATCTGCCAAATTTTTGCCCACTCACTTAGCCTGTCTATATCCCTTTGTAGATTCTTTGCGTCATTCTCACAACTTTCTTTCCCACCCATCTTTGTATCATCAGCAAACTTGGCTACATTACACTCGGTCCCTTCATCCAAGTCATTAATATAGATTGTAAATAGTTGAGGCCCCAACACGGTCCCCTGTGGCATCTCACTAGTTACTGTTTGCCAACCGGAAAATGACTCTCTGTTTGCTGTTAGTTAACCAATCCTCTATCCATGCTAATATATTACCCCCAACCCAGTGAGCTCGTAATCATAGAATGGTTACAGCACAGAACAAGACCATTCGGCCCGTGCCGGCTCTCTGTAAGCGCACTTCAACTTGTCCCATTCCCCCGCCCTTTCCCCGGAGTCCTGCAATTTTATTTCCTTCAGGTACTTATCCAATTCCCTTTTGAAAGCCACGATTGAATCTGCCTCCACCACCCTCTCAGGCAGCGCATTCCAGATCCTAACCACTCGCTGCATAAAATACTTTTACCTCATGTCGCCTTTAGTTTTTCTGCCAATCACCTTAAATCTGGGACTGCCTAGTAGTAGTAGTGTCGTCTGGACTCCGCCAATGGGAAGTTTCTCTCTATCTGGACCACTCCTGATTTTGAAGTCAGGCCGAATGGCGTTACTGTGCTGTTGTTCCTATGTAATTCTAAGTAGGAAAGATGGTTGAGGCCAGGACCCTGGTACTAACTAGATGCTGCATTTAGGAGATGGCAATGGGTGGTATTTAGGATGGATGAGATCAAATAGGATGACATTGTAGGCCTACTTCATCTAGCACAGTGCAGAGAGGTTAATTTAAAACCCCTACTGCTGCACGATGGAGTTTAATTGCCAGCCGTGGCTCAGTGGGTCATGCTCTCACCTCGGTCAGAAGGTCGTGTGTTCAAGCCCCAATCCAGACACTTAAGCACATAATCTAAGCCGACACTGCAGTGCAGTAGTGAGGGAGTGCTGCTTTGTCGGAGGTGCCATCTTTTAGATGCGATTAAACCGAGGCCCAATCTGCCCTCGCAGGTAGATGTCAAATAGCAGGGGAGTTCTCCTGGTACCTGGACCAACATTGCTGCCTCAACCAACAACCAAAACAGGTAATTTAGTGATTTATCTCATTGTTCTTTGTGGGAGCTTGCTGTGCGTAAATTGGCTGCCGCGCTTCCCTACATTACAACAGTGACTACACTCCAAATGTAATCATTGACTGAAGTGCTTTGGGACATTGGAGGCTATGAAAGATGCTGTATTGAATGCTGTATCAGCACAGAATGAGAATTGTAAGAGGAATCATGGAGGGGGGTGAGAAAGGAAGAGGGGGAAGACACGGTGAGTGAAAGGAGAGGGAGAGAAAGAAAGGAACGGAGCGAGAAGGAGAAAAGAAGAATTGAAGTAATTGGTAATCGGTTAAACAACTGGAGCTTGTTTTGAGCACACAACAGAAGAGGGTGAAAGATTAATTTAAAGCTATGATAGGCATTTTATGACTGTACTTGAGAGTTAGTTATCCCTGGGTAATGAGCACCTGAGATGATTTCTCATGTACTCTGGCACTGAGGGGCAGGCACCTGAGAGCAGTCATCACATTTTTACAAAAGAAGAGAAGAATTGTCATGGAAACAAAATGTTCTTCGCTCAGCGAGAGTGACCCTGGGGATTAGGGCACAGCATGTGTTTGACTAGGAATACAGGGACAGGTTATAAAAATGCTTGAGAGCATAGCTTTTAATAATAGATTGGGAGGTTATTGCAGATCGCATTTAATTCAGGGATTAATTGGACAGGCCCGTTCCCCCGCAGCTAGCCTATTGAGGGCTCCTACCGTCTTTCACTGTGGCCATTCCTGCGATGTGGGCTGGACTGACTGCGGTGGGGTGATGATGTGTCCTTCTTCCTCTCGCGGGTGGGGGAGGATGGGATGGCTGCTCCCTTCACAACCTGCAGCAGTTGGGGGGAAAAAAAACAAGGCACGTGTTTGCAGAAAGGAATTGGCTCACTGAGTTTCCAGTCAGTAGAAGGAACTTCATGCTTTTGTAAAGTCTGGGTGTGATGATTTGGCGTTCACTTTATTCCCCCTCCCGCCTGCTGCATGCACATCAATAACTGCAGGTTTGGACTTCCAGGAGGTATGGGCACCTCCTCTTCTCTCAGGTTTACCTCGCTCCTCAAATGCAGTATCTCGGCAAAAATGAGGCAATTAGGGGACACTATCTGACCCCGGACTGCTCCTTCCCAATCCACCAAGCATGCCCTGCAGGGGCACATGTCTTCAATCTCCAGCACAGGCTCGATGGGCCGAATGGCCTTCTGCCATGCTGTAACCATTCTATGAACTATGAAACTAATGAACAGCTATAAAAAGTGTTTTAGTTATCCAGACCTTATTCTTTCCCATTAATCAGCTTCCTTCTCTACAGACATGCACTACTCCCTGACCAAGTGCAATCTGGGGACTCACTCCTTCTCCCTTACAATGCTGCTCTCTAATACCCTGATACGGAGATTACTTTACTCAGCTTTTAAGCCATGACATAACCAAAATTCCAGGTACAGGCTGGAGGAAGCACACCGCCCAGTAACCTTTCACACCGAGTGGGCAGCGCCTCACGAGGATTCTCTTACCTTTAGCCGCATGTCCCGGGTGTGCCTGTCCAGCTCCTTCCGCAGCTCCTCACGGCTCAGCTTCTCGATGTCCAGGACCGAATGCTTCCACTCAATTTGTTCCACACTATGGGGGTCGTGGGACACGTACTGCCCAATCTTGACTTTCTTCAGTGTGTGCCAGCACTTTCTGTAGGAGCCCTCGAACTCTAAGATTAGGTCAATTAAAGTCCTGCACACTGGGGGCTTGAACATTAGGTCCTCACGCCTACTCATGCCCAGCGTTCCGAACCGGCCAGCATAGTGGATTCCGAGCACTATGTGGCGGAAGTAATTCCCTGAGAATTGAGTTTTGAAGCTGATGGGAAATCTTTCTACTCCAGGCATACTGTTGGTGAGGTAACTGACCACGAACATGAAGGAAAAACACATGCTAGGGCCTGAAGCTGTTTATAGATGCGTCTGGCGTAGTGCATTGGAGTTTCAGGACACTGAGCCATAGGGCAATACCATCAAGGCCTAGGATTCTCTGCGTGCAGACACCACTGTGAATGGATGAGCAGAGGGTGAGGAAAGGAGATTACAATGGGCCTTTCCAGTGGGGAAGGTAGCATTGACACAGGCAGCAGGAGCTGTGTGGCCTCCTCCTGTACCGAAACTCTGATGGTTCCCTTTCCTCACCCAGAGCTGGGAGTAGGGTGGGGAAAGGAACCTGCACTCTTCTCTCATTTCATCTTGCATGCTGGTTACAAAGAGGTTCTGGCAGAGGCCTGGGATCAGATCTCCCGTCAGTTGGTGCACACTGAGGGGGGGAAAAAGGAGAGTAAAACAGAACGTTATTTTTGGAGAGGTGGCTATTTTTAAGGTGGTGTCCTTCTCAATCTCCAGCTCCACTATTATGAATCTGACTCACCATGTTTGAACCAACCACCAGGAGGTGTATGAGGAATATGTGATGCGCCCGGAGATATTTATACTCTTTGCACCAGTTAGGTGCTGCCATGAACAGGACATCGCTGCTGCGGGCAGGGAGGAACAGCTACCAGCGCAGACAAAATCATTTTAAAATAGTTGGCGCATTAAGATCCCAGAGACCACAGTGAGATGAATTAGCTGTTAATCGTTTTTTGGTGGCAGCGAGAATACTGGCCGGGAACTGGAGAACTCCGAGCACGTCTTTAAATAGTGCCACGGGATCGAATGTTCATCTGAAGAGTCAGACATGACCTTGGTTTAATGTCCCATCTGAAAGACAATGCAGCACACCCTCAGTAAAGAAAAAGAGAACTTGTATTTGTAGAACAGCTTTCACAACCTCACAGCGCTTCAGTCAATGAAGTATAAGAACATAAGAAATTGGAACAGGAGTAGGCCCCTTGAGCCTGCTGCACCATTCAATAAGATCATGGCTGATCTGATCATGGACTCAGCTCCACTTCCCCGCCCGCTCTCCATTACCCCTTATCGTTTAAGAAACTGTCTATTTCTGCCTTAAATTTATTCAATGTCCCAGTTTCCACGGCTCACTGAGGCAACAAATTCCACAGATTTACAAGCACTTTTTGAAGTGTAGTCACTGTTGTAAGGTGGGAAACGGGGTAGTCAAGGTGCACACAGCAAGCTCCCACAAACAGCAGTGAGATAATGACCAGATCATCTTTCTGATGTTGGTTGAGGGATAAATATTGGCCAGGACACTGGGAGAACGTCCCTGCTCTTTTTCGAATAGTGCCATGGCATCTTTTATGTCCACCTTAGAGGGCAGACTGGGCCTCGGTTTAATATCTCATCCGAAAGACAGCTCATCTGACAGCGCAGCACTCCCTCAGTACTGCACTGGAGTGTCAGTCTAGATTATGTGCTCAAGTCTCAAGTGGCGTTTGAACCGATGACCTTCTAATGTTACCAACTGAGCAAAGCCGACAATGGAATGGGTAAAAGGAGGGGAAGAAAAAAAGATGGCAATCTGAAAACTTAAGAGGGATTCACCTTGAACAGGTTAAACTGCATTGATTTAAGTTAATCACCAGATTTACTGTTCATCATCTGTCTGAGATATGCAAGGATTGATGGATTATGGCCATAGTGTTGATGGGATTTAAGATGTACTGTCTCAATGACTACGCCATTCAGATGAGGAAAGCCCCAGATTTGATTCCCACTCTGCACGGAGTGAACTGACCTCAGCTGGTGTAGGAGGAGGGGTGTCACAGATGCCTCAGTGACCCCTGGGACATGGGAGGGGAAAATGAGGCAGTGGTCCTGACAGCTAGCTAGTGCACGAGCGTGGACATCGGGGGAGGACAGGACTGGGCTCGGCTGTGATACTCTCCATGATCAAACACTCGCCATCGAGGATCACATGAGGCAGTGGCTGGGTAAGAAGGTGCCTGCCACCTATTAAAAATCTGTCCCAGACAAAAGTCTGCAGCAGGAGGAAGAATGGAGATAATTGAACAAGAGATAAAGGACTGTTTCAAATAAACCATACACAGGAGAATCATGGGCAGGCCAATAGCCAAATGAGCCACATGTAGGGGACATCAGAGGGTTTTACACACAAGCGGGGTTGCTACCCCTTCCAGATTGTCCAGGAATTGAAGATTACTCTCCAGGATACTGCTGCGAACTACCCAGGAGATGAATCATGGGGGCATTGCGTTTAACAAATTGTGCTTTTTTTCATTTTCATTGAACAGTTTCACTTATTAGTTATAAAAATATTGGAATGGGAAACAAAGGCTGTTTGACTGACAGTCAAGAATCATCCAATCTAGTAATGAAGAATGGGAAGGCGGAGCTCCGTGGGATGGACATCTTGGACGATCAATAGCAGGAGCTTTGGGGCAGGGCAGGTGGAGGCAAAAGGCCATGCAATGAAATCTCCAGGAATATGTGCACTCAGAGTTGGCAACCCTATACGCAAGTCAAAAACTAAAGCAAGTACCTCACGCTGCAGCTGACCTGAAGGCCCAGAAACCCAGCACTGTTTGTATATTCAGGGGCGGGGCACCCCTTTCCACCCTCTTCCTGCGGTATATGCCTGCACTAGATCATTCAAGGGTCCTGCCTGGAGGGGTTAGTGTGGGTTCCAATTTTCTGCAGCTTATTTTTCCGATTTCTCTGTAAAAGGAAAAGGATACATCCCTAAGATCACAGCTTCCAAGCATTTTATTGGCAGGGATTCTCGAATCATTTCTCGTGCGAGATCCATCAGGCTGTAAAACAAGAAATAGAAAAGGAGAGAAAAACAAAAAGGTTTGGAAATTAATGTAATATTTAAAAGGTTTCTTGAGTCAGTGGTTTTTATTTGTAGAATGACCCCATTTGTGGCCGGACTTCACTTCATCTGTGATTGTTTTATCTCGATTTGCTGCCCCATGTGCCTCTAGCCTTACTTTCTAGAAACTCAGAGGGCAGTGCGATTCAGTGCGACTCCCTCTCCTTCTACGAAAAGGCAAGGGAATGGATTTAGGAGACAAGGTTACTCTTTACAGATGTGAATTGGGCCACATTAGAATCACAGGTCCCGTCAAGCCATGTTGCAGCGTTCTCAATTACGACATTGGCTAGGAAGATGGATCTGTGTCAAAAGGAAATGCTGCATTAAGCACATGCATGTACAAAAGCATCAGTAATTCCAGTATCACTGATACTAATCCAAATCTTAGATAAGTAGTGGATCGGTTTCTTTCATTTTGCTTGGGCTAAAAACTAATTTTATTTACAGAAATTGTACAAGATTAACTGGATATAATTGTGCAGAGAGAACGCCAAACCATTCAATTCTTGTGCAACGCATTTAATTTATTTTTGGACTGGCAGCAATTTTTGAATTGAACAAATAGTTATTTAAATTCAATGGGTTCCAGTCACTTTTTTTGAAGGTATTATCAGCTTGTCTTTTTCAAATCAGAGAGTCTGTCAGTAGGCTTGAGAGAGAGAGAGAGAGGAGATAATAAGGCCAGATAGCAGTTAGAAAAGAAAGAGACCTGCTGTGCAAGCATTTAGTTATACCATTGTTTAGCATAACACAACCTGACCAGTTAAGTCTTGAGCAATAATTAAATCCAAAAGTGGGTTTTAAGGAGGAGTTTAAAGGAAGTAGAGCAGTGAAGGGATGTAGAGATGAATGGTATTTGGGGGCTGAAGGCACATCCACCAATGGTGGGGTGAAAAGAGATTAGTTTTGAGCAGTGAGAGACCAGAGGAGTAGAAAAGACCAGAGTGCAGAGTTTAGCCTTAGCAGTTCAACCTGGAGATGCACCAGACCTGGAATTACATTTATGGGGTTAAAATCATTAAGTTGTTATGTTTGTATTTGTTAAAGCTTTAGGAGAAAATAGTTTTAGTTTAGTCTAGGTGACAGCTGAAGTCAGCCAACTGAGATGAGGAGGAATTTCTTCCTCAGAGGGTTGTAAATCTGTGGAATTTTCTGCCTCCGAGAGCTGTGGAGGCTGGGTCATTGAATATATTCAAGATGGAGATAGACAGATTTTCGAATGACAAGGGAGTCAAGGGTTATGGGGAGCAGGCAGGGAAGTGGAGCCGAGTCCATGATCAGATCAGCAATCATCATCATCATAGGCAGTCCCTCGAAATCGAGGAAGTCTTGCTTCCACTCTAAAAGTGAGTTCTCAGGTGACTGTACAGTCCAATACGAGAACCACAGTCTCTGTCACAGATGGGGCAGACAGTTGTTGAAGGAAAGGGAGGGTGGGACTGGTTTGCCGCACGCTCCTTCCGCTGCCGGCACTTGGTTTCTGCATGCTCTTATTGAATGGCGGAGCAGGCTCGAGGGGCCAAATGGCCTACTCCTATTTCTTATGTGCAATACCTATGAAATAAAAGGAATTCCTGGGTGCCAATGTGTCTCAGGGATGACCACATGTGCAGGAAGAAGTGAAGATTTCTCAGCTCGAGCACTCTGGTCACATACGGGAAGCCAATCTTGCAGTCCCGAACTCTTCATCCAATTTCTGATCCTTTGCCCTATCTCCACTCTAACTCATTCTTTTCAAGGACCTCAAATCTGTGGAACTCTTAACTTTCCTCGGTCTTCCCTTTCCCTCACAATTTATATAAAGTTTTGAAAGCCAAAGCCTATTGTCATCTAACCACTTATTCCTTGATTGATCTTGTCCTCTATTTGCTGGCCTTTACAATGGCAATGTTCATCTCAATAGTCAGACATGACCTTGGTTTAATGTCTCACCCGAAGGACAATGCAGCACTCCTTCAGTGAAGAAAAAGAGAACTTGCATTTCTATAGTGCCCTTCACGACCTCTGGACACAGAAACATAGAAAATAGGTGCAGGAGTAGGCCATTCGGAATTTCGAGCCTGCACCACCATTCAATAAGATCATGGCTGATTATTCATCGGTTCCTATGGACTGGAGGGTAGCTAATGTAACACACTTTTTAAGAAAGGAGGGAGAGAGAAAACAGGTACTTACAGACCGGTTAGCCTGACATCAGCAGTGGGGAAAATGTTGGAATCAATTATTAAAGATGAAATAGCAGCGCATTTGGAAAGCAGTGACAGGATCGGTCCAAGTCAGCATGGATTTATGAAAGGGAAATCATGCTTGACAAATCTTCTGGAATTTTTTGAGGATGTAACTAGTAGAGTGGACAAGGGAGCACCAGTGGATGTGGTGTATTTGGATTTTCAAAAGGCTTTTGACAAGGTCCCACACAAGAGATTGGTGTGCAAAATTAAAGCACATGGTATTGGGGGTAATGTACTGACGTGGATAGAGAATTGGTTGGCAGATAGGAAGCAGAGAGTCGGGATAAACAGGTCCTTTTCAGAATGGCAGGCAGTGACTAGTGGGCTGCCGCAGGGCTCAGTGCTGGGACCCCAGCTCTTTACAATATACATTAATGATTTGGATGAGGGAATTGAGTGTAATATCTCCAAGTTTGCAGACGACACTAAGCTGGGTGGCAGTGTGAGCTGTGAGGAGGATGCGAAAAAGCTGCAGGGTGACTTGGACAGGTTAGGTGAATGGGCAAATGCATGGCAGATACAGTATAATGTGGATAAATGTGAGGTTATCCACTTTGGTGGCAACAACACGAAGGCAGAATATTATCTGAATGGTGGCAGGTTAGGAAAAGGGGATGCAACGAGACCTGGGTGTCACGGTACATCAGTCATTGAAAGTGGGTATGCAGGTACAGCAGGTGGTAAAGGCGGCAAATGGTATGTTGGCCTTCATAGCTAGGGGATTTGAGTATAGGAGCAGGGAGGTCTTACTGCAGTTGAACAGGGCCTTGGTGAGGCCTCACCTGGAATATTATGTTCAGTTTTGGTCTCCTAATCTGAGGAAGGATGTTCTTGCTATTGAGGGAGTGCAGTGAAAGTTCACCAGACTGATTCCCGGGATGACAGGACTGACATATGAGGAGAGACTGGATTGACTGGGCCTGCATTCACTGGAGTTTAGAAGGATGAGAGGAGATCTCATAGAAATGACGGGACTGGACAGGTTAGATGCAGGAAGAATGTTCCCGATTGTTGGGGAAGTCCAGAACCAGGGGACATAGTCTAAGGATAAGGGGTAAGCCATTTAGGACTGAGATGAGGAGAAACTTCTTCACTCAAGAGTTGTGATCCTGCAGAATTCCCTGCCGCAGAGTGTTGTTGATGCCAATTCATTGGATATATTCAAGAGGGAGTTAGATACGGCCCTTACGGCTAAAGGGATCAAGGGGTATGGAGAGAAAGCAGGAAAGGGGTACTGAGGTGGATGATCAGCCATAATCTTATTGAACGGTGGTGCAGGCTCGAAGGGTCGAATGGCCTACTCCTGCACCTATTTTCTGTGTTTCTATGTTTCACCTCAGTACCCTCAGTGGGGTCCCAGCACTGAGCCCTGCGGTACGCCACTAGTCACTGCCTGCCATTCTGAAAAGGACCCGTTCATCCCAACTCTCTGCTTCCTGTCTGCCAACCAGTTCTCTATCCATGTCAATACATAGAAACATAGAAAATAGGTGCAGGAGTAGGCCATTCGGCCCTTCGAGCCTGCACCACCATTCAATATGATCATGGCTGATCATTCCCTCACTACCGCTTTCCCACTTTCTCTCCATACCCCTTGATCCCTTTAGCCGTAAGGGCCATATCTAACTCCCTCTTGAATATATCCAATGAACTGGCATCAACGAGTCTCTGTGGCAGGGAATTCCACAGGTTAACAACTCTCTGAGTGAAGAAGTTTCTCCTCATCACATAGAAAATAGGTGCAGGAGTAGGCCATTCGGCCCTTCTAGCCTGCACCGCTATTCAATGAGTTCATGGCTGAACATTCAACTTCAGTACCCCATTCCTGCTTTCTCGCCATACCCCTTGATCCCCCTAGTAGTAAGGACCTCATCTAACTCCTTTTTGAATATATTTAGTGAATTGGCCTCAACAACTTTCTGTGGTAGAGAATTCCACAGGTTCACCACTCTCTGGGTGAAGAAGTTCCTCCGCATCTCGGTCCTAAATGGCTTACCCCTTATCCTTAGACTGTGACCTCTGGTTCTGGACTTCCCCAACATTGGGAACATTCTTCCTGCATCTAACCTGTCTAACCCCGTCAGAATTTTAAATGTTTCTATGAGGTCCCCTCTCATTCTTCTGAACTCCAATGAATACAAGCCCAGTTGATCCAGTCTTTCTTGATAGGTCAGTCCCGCCATCCCGGGAATCAGTCTGGTGAACCTTCGCTGCACTCCCTCAATAGCAAGAATGTCCTTCCTCAGGTTAGGAGACCAAAACTGTACACAATACTCCAGGTGTGGCCTCACCAAGGCCCTGTACAACTGTAGCAACACCTCCCTGCCCCTGTACTCAAATCCCCTTGCTATGAAGGCCAACATGCCATTTGCTTTCTTAACCGCCTGCTGCACCTGCATGCCAACCTTCAATGACTGATGTACCATGACACCCAGGTCTCTTTGCACCTCCCCTTTTCCTAATCTGTCACCATTCAGATAATAGTCTGTCTCTCTGTTTTTACCACCAAAGTGGATAACCTCACATTTATCCACATTATACTTCATCTGCCATGCATTTGCCCACTCACCTAACCTATCCAAGTCGCTCTGCAGCCTCACAGCATCCTCCTCGCAGCTCACACTGCCACACAACTTAGTGTCATCCGCAAATTTGGAGATACTACATTTAATCCCCTCATCTAAATCATTAATGTACAGTGTAAACAGCTGGGGCCCCAGCACAGAACCTTGCAGTACCCCACTAGTCACTGCCTGCCATTCTGAAAAGTACCCATTTACTCCTACTCTTTGCTTCCTGTCTGACAACCAGTTCTCAATCCATGTCAGCACACTACCCCCAATCCCATGTGCTTTAACTTTGCACATCAATCTCTTGTGTGGGACCTTGTCGAACGCCTTCTGAAAGTTCAAATATATCACATCAACTGGTTCTCCCTTGTCCACTTGACTGGAAACATCCTCAAAAAATTCCAGAAGATTTGTCAAGCATGATTTCCCTTTCACAAATCCATGCTGACTTGGACCTATCATGTCACCTCTTTCCAAATGCACTGCTATGACATCCTTAATAATTGATTCCATCATTTTATCCACTACCGATGTCAGGCTGACCGGTCTATAATTCCCTGTTTTCTCTCTCCCTCCTTTTTTAAAAAGTGGGGTTACATTGGCTACCCTCCACTCTATAGGAACTGATCCAGAGTCAATGGAATGTTGGAAAATGACTGTCAATGCATCCACTATTTCCAAGGCCACTTCCTTAAGTACTCTGGGATGCAGACTAGCAGGCCCTGGGGATTTATTGGCCTTAAATCCCATCAATTTCCCGCCTAATAAGGATTTCCTTCAGTTCCCCCTTCTCGCTAGACCCTCGGTCCCCTAGTATTTCCGGAAGGTGATTTGTGTCTTCCTTTGTGAAGACAGAACCAAAGTATTTGTTCAATTGGTCTGCCATTTATTTGTTCCCCATTATAAATTCACCCGATTCTGACTGCAAGGGACTTACGTTTGTCTTCGTTAATCTTTTTCTCTTCACCTATCTATAGAAGCTTTTGCAGTCAGTTTTTATGGCCCCAAGTTTCCACATGATTTGCTCCTGATTTTTCGGAGCAACTGGTGTAGAACGGAGTATCTTAGAAATCGGAATTCTCATCATTTAGTTTGCTCCAGTTCGAGTCAGTTAGAACAGTTTCACTTTGGAACAGAATTTTTTTTTCAAAAGGGGGCGTGTCCGGCCACTTACGCCTGTTTTCAAAGTTTCATCAGTGAAAACTTACTCCAAACTAACTTAGAATGGAGTAAGTGAAGATTTTTGTACGCTGGAAAAAACCTTGTCTACACTTTAGAAAATCAGGCGTAGGTTACAAATCAGGCGTAGGGAATGGGGGAGGGGGTGTTTAAAGGGAAGTTTACAAACATTAAACACTTCAGTTTTACAAATAAAGAGCCATCATCAATAATAAATGATAAATACATCAATAAATCAACCAATAAATCAATCCAAAAAAATTAGTAAGAAATAATTTTTTTTTAAAAATCAATAAATAAAACATTTTCTACTTACCGACTGCAGCACCGGGAGCCCTCCAACAGCGTGCTGGGATGCCCCCCCCCCCCCCCCAGTGTGTCTCTGTCAGTGTCTCTGTCTCTCTGTCTGTGTCTCTCATTCTCTGTCTGTCAGTGTCTGTGTTTCTGACAGCGAGGGGAGGGGGAGGAGGGGGGTAGAAGGAGAGAGGGGGGGAGCAGAGGGAGAGAAGGGGGAGAAGGGGATAAAGGGGAGAAAGGAGATGGGGGGTGGAAAGGAGATCGGGGGGGGGAAAGGAGATCGGGGGGGGGAAAGGAGATCGGGGGGGGGGAAAAGGAGATCGGGGGGGGGGAGAAAGGAGATCGGGGGGGGAGAAAGGAGATCGGGGAGGGCGGAAAGGGAGAAGGGGGGGGAAAGGAGAAGGGGGGGAGGAGAAGGGGGGGGAAAGGAGAAGGGGGGGGAAAGGAGAAGGGGGGGAAAGGAGAAGGGGGGGGGAAAGGAGAAGGGGGGGGAAAGGAGAAGGGGGGGGGGAAAGGAGAAGGGGGGGGAAAGGAGAAGGGGGGGGAAAGGAGAAGGGGGGGAAGGAGATGGGGGGGAAAAGGAGAAGGGGGGGAAGGAGAAGGGGGGGAAAGGAGAAGGGGGGGGAAGGGAGAAGGGGGGGGAAAGGAGAAGGGGGGGGGAAGGAGAAGGGGGGGAAAGGAGAAGGGGGGGAAAGGAGAAGGGGGGGAAAGGAGAAGGGGGGGAAGGAGAAGGGGGGGAAGGAGAAGGGGGGGAAAGGAGAAGGGGGGGAAGGAGAAGGGAGGGGAAAGGAGAAGGGGGGGAAAGGAGAAGGGGGGGGAAAGGAGAAGGGAGGGGAAAGGAGAAGGGAGGGGAAAGGAGAAGGGAGGGGAAAGGAGAAGGGGGGAAAGGAGAAGGGGGGGAAGGAGAAGGAGGGGAAAGGAGAAGGGGGGAAAGGAGAAGGGGGGGAAAGGAGAAGGGGGGGAAGGAGAAGGGGGGGAAAGGAGAAGGGGGGGAAAGGAGAAGGGGGGGAAAGGAGAAGGGGGGGAAAGGAGAAGGGGGGAAAGAAGAAGGGGGGGAAAGGAGAAGGGGGGAAAGGAGAAAGGGGGGGAAGGAGAAGGGGGGGAAGGAGAAGGGGGGGGAAGGAGAAGGGGGGGAAAGGAGAAGGGGGGGAAAGGAGAAGGGGGGGGAAAGAAGGGGGGGGGGGAAAGGAGGGGGAGGAGGGAGGCTGAACGGGCCGGGCCCGAGACTTCGGGCAGGGCCCGTCCCCAGCACCAGATTTACAGGTAGGTGGCATTGGGTCGGGTCGGGGGGGTGGTGGGAGGGAGGTCGGTTCGGTTCGGGTCGGGGGGAGAGGGAGGTCAGGTCGGGGGGGAGGGAAGTCAGGTCGGATCCAGTCCGGGGCGGGGGGGGGAAAGCGGGAGTCGGGTCCGGTCCGGGGGCGGGGGAGCGGAAGTCGGGTCGGGTCCGGGGGAGCGGGAAGCGGGAGTCGAGTCGGGTCGGGAGGAAGCAGGAGCTGGCCATGGGAGGAGCCTTATTCACGCAGCCCCAGTGAGGCCATTGGGCCAGGGCTAGGGGCTGCGTGCTTCGGGCCCCTCCCACACAGTTTCGGGCACCTGGAGCTACTGCACTTTCGCGCCCACTGTAGCGCGCATGTGCAGAGGTCCCGGCACTGTTTTCAGCGCAGGGACCTGGCTCCGCCCCCTACAGCTCCTGCTGCGCCGCGCCGAGGGCCAGAGGACCTGCAGGGAGGTGGAGAATACGGAGGTTTTTTTAGGCGCACTTTGTGGCGTGAAAAACAGGCGTCCAGGTCGGGACTGAGCCGTTCTAGGCGCGGCTCGAAACTTGGGCCCTATGTTCCCAGCAAGCTTCCTCTAATGCTCTATTTTCCCCCTCCTAATTAAACCCTTTGTCCTCCCCTGCTGAATTCTAAATTTCTCATAGTCCTCAGGTTTGCTGCTTTTTCTGGCCAATTTATATACCTCTTCCTTGGATTTAACACTATCCTTAATTTCCCTTGTTAGGCACGGTTGAGCCACCTTCCCAGTTTTATTTTTACTCCAAACAGGAATGTACAATTGTTGAAGTTCATCCATGTGATCTTTAAATGTTTGCCATTGCCTATCCACCGTCAACCCTTTAAATATCATTCGCCAGTCTATTCTAGCCAATTCACGTTTCATACCATCGAAGTTACTTTTCCTCAAGTTCAGGACCCAAGTCTCTGAATTAACTGTGTCACTCTCCAACTTAATAAAGAATTCTACCATATTATGGTCACTCTTCTCCAAGGGGCCTCGCACAAGATTGCTAATTAGTCCTTTCTCGTTACACATCACCCAGTCTAGGATGGCCAGCCCTCTAGTTGGTTCCTCGACATATTGGTCTAGAAAACCATCCCGCATACACTCCAGGAAATCCTCCTCCAGCGTACGGCTACCAGTTTGGTTAGCCCAATCTATATGTAGATTAAAGTCACCCATGCTGTACCTTTATTACACGCATCCCTAATTTCTTGTTTGATGCTGTCCCCAACCTCACTACTACTGTTTGATGGTCTGTACACAACTCCCACTAGCGTTTTCTGCCCTTTGGTATTCAGCAGCTCTACCCACCCAGATTGCACATCATCCAAGCTAATGTCCTTCCTTACTATTGTGTTAACTTCCTCTTTAACCAGCAACGCTACCTCACCTCCTTTTCCTTTCTATCTATCCTTCCTGAATGTTGAATACCCCTGGATGTTGAGTTCCCAGCCTTGGTCACCCTGGAGCATGTCTCTGTAATCCCAATTATATCATAGTCGTTAATAGCTGCCTGCGCAGTTAATTCGTCCACCTTATTGCAAATACTCCTCGCATTGAGGCACAGAGCCTTCAGGCTTGTCTTTTTAACACACTTTGTCCCTTTAGACTTTTGGTGTAGTGTGGCCCTTTCTGATTTTTGTCTTGGGTTTCTCTGCCCTCCACTTTTACTTTTCTTCTTTCTATCTTTTGCTTCTGCCCCCATTTTACTTCCCTCTGTCTCCCTGCATAGGTTCCCATTCCCCCGCCATATTAGTTTAACCCCTCCCCAACAGCACTAGCAAACACTTCCCTTCGGACATTGGTTCCGGTCCTGCCCAGGTGCAGACCTTCCGGTTTGATTTATCCCACCTCCCCCAGAACTGGTTCCAATGTCCCAGGAATTTGAATCCCTCCCTGCTGCACCACTCCTCAAACCACGTATTAATCTTAGCTATCCTGAAATTCCTATTCTGACTAGCACGTGGCACTGGTAGCAATCCTGAGATTACTACCTTTGAGGTCCTGCTTTTTAATTTAACTCCTAGCTCCCGAAATTCAGCTTGTAGGACCTCATCCCATTTTTTACCTATATCAGTGGTACCTAAATGCACCATGACAACTGGCTGTTCACCCTCCCCCTCCAGAATGCCCTGCAGCCGCTCCGGGACATCCTTGACCCTTACACCAGAAAGGCAACATACCATCCTGGAGTCTCAATTGCGGCCGCAGAAACGTCTATCTATTCCTCTTACAACAGAATCCCCTATCACTATAGTTCTCCCACTCTTCTTCCTGCCCTCCGGTGCAGTAGAGCCACCCACTGTGCCATGAACTTGGCTGCTGCTGTCCTCCCCTGGTAAGTCATTCCCCTCAACAGTACCCAAAACGGTGTATCTGACTGCAGGGGACCCCTGCACTACCTTCCTTCCACTGCTCTGCCTGATGGTCACCCATTCCTTATCTGCCTGAATAACCTTTACCTGCGGTGTGGCCAACTCACTAAACGTGCTTCACAGCCAATTTTTGAAGTGTAGTCACTGTAGTAATGTAGGAAACGTGGCAGCAAACTCGAGCACAGCAAGCTTCCTCAAACAGCAATGAGATAATGACCAGATCATCTTTTAGATGTTGGTTGAGGGATAAATGTTGGCCCAGACACTGGGAGAACTCCCCCGCTTGTCTTCCAATAGTGCCATCGGATCTTCAAGTGAACCTTAGAGGGCAGACAGTTCCTTGGTTTAACGCTTCATCCGAAAGACGGCCCCTCCGACAGTGCGACGCTCCCCCAGTGCTGCTCCTCCGACAGTGCGCCGCTCCCTCAGTGCTGCCCCACCGACAGTGCGGCGCTCCCTCAGTGCTGCCCCACCGACAGTGCGGCGCTCCCTCAGTACTGCCCCTCCGACAGTGTGCCGCTCCCTCAGTACTGCCCCTCCGACAGTGCGGCGCTCCCTCAGTACTGCCCCTCCGACAGTGCGCCACTCCCTCAGTGCTGCCCCTCCGACAGTGCGGCACTCCCTCAGTACTGCTCCTCCGACAGTGCGGCGCTCCCTCAGTGCTGCCCCTCCGACAGTGCGGCGCTCCCTCAGTGCTGCCCCTCCGACAGTGCGGCACTCCCTCAGTACTGCTCCTCCGACAGTGCGGCGCTCCCTCAGTACTGCCCCTCCGACAGTGCGGCGCTCCCTCAGTGCTACCCCTCCGACAGTGCGCCGCTCCCTCAGTGCTGCTCCTCCGACAGTGCGGCGCTCCCTCAGTACTGCCCCTCCGACAGTGCGGCGCTCCCTCAGTGCTGCCCCTCCGACAGTCCCTCAGTGCTGCCCCTCCGACAGTGCGGCGCTCCCTCAGTGCTGCCCCTCCGACAGTGCGGCGCTCCCTCAGTACTGCCCCTCCGACAGTGCGGCACTCCCTCAGTGCTGCCCCTCCAATAGTCCCTCAATGCTGCCTCTCCGACAGTGCGGCGCTCCCTCAGTGCTGCCCCTCCGACAGTGCGGCGCTCCCTCAGTGCTGCCCCTCCGATAGTCCCTCAGTGCTGCCTCTCCGACAGTGCGGCGCTCCCTCAGTGCTGCCCCTCCGACAGTGCGGTGCTCCCTCAGTACTGCCCCTCCGACAGTGCGGCGCTCCCTCAGTACCGCCCCTCCGACAGTGCGGCACTCCCTCAGTACCGCCCCTCCGACAGTGCGGCACTCCCTCAGTACTGCCCCTCCGACAGTGCGGCACTCCCTCAGTACTGTCCCTCCGACAGTGCGGCGCTCCCTCAGTACTGCCCCTCCGACAGTGCGGCACTCCCTCAGTACTGTCCCTCCGACAGTGCGGCGCTCCCTCAGTACTGCCCCTCCGACAGTGCAGCGCTCCCTCAGTACTGCCCCTCTGACAGTGCGGCGCTCCCTCAGTACTGCCCCTCTGACAGTGCGGCGCTCCCTCAGTGCTGCCACTCTCTCAGTACTGTACTGGAGCATCAGCCTAGATTTTGTGCTCAAGTCTCTTGTATTCATTTTCTCAATTAACAGGCACGCAGGAGATTGAATAGGCTGCCCTATAGCAAGATCAGATGTAGGTATTTCTTTGAGATTTCTGAGGCCCTATCAGTGGAGACCCGTCGAAGATATTCACCATTCCTGTCAGAGGAATAGGCCGTCCCATTGTTTTCATTTGTTCTTGAGATGTGGATTGAATTTAGCTGCCCGAACCAATGAGTCATCCATGCAGTGTGAGACAGAAATTAAACCCTTCCCTTCCTGGACATTAGTGAGGCACTCGGGTTTTACAACAATCCAGCAGATTTCATGGTCATTTTTCTGGGACTAGCCTGAAAATCCCCAGACTTATTAAATTCAGTTTCACAATTTCCCATGGCGGGATTTGAACTCATGACCTCTCGGCTGCTACTCTAGTCAGAACTACTAGGTTACTGAATCCGTTGCTTCCCTCTTAACGGGAATAGTGAGCAATACAGGGGACAAAGCGGGTAGGATATAAGATTATAAAATCATATTTTGGGTCATTTGTGGCATATTTTAAAGTTTAACATTTTATTATGTTAAAGGCACTATATCAATGTGTTGTTGTTGTTGTCAAAGTCCCATTGGCTTTCAGTTATAACACTGTTACACACGCCATCCCCATCATAATGCTCAGTTAAAACACACTCTCGTGATCCCAGTCCTATTAAAAGGCTCTGTTATAACGGAGATGGACTGTGGTTGCTTTTCATTTTGCAATTCCTACGTTATAACTCTCTCTATTGCACATTTCAATCCCATTATATGGCTCTCCGCTACCACACTCTCTCTCTGTTACACACCCCACCATTGGTTTAAACCTCTCCATTATAACACTCTCTATTTACAAGCCTATTGACTGTTGAATTTTTAAATGACATTTTAGACTGCTTCGAGTAAATTCACCTTTTAGTGGAACAGGAAATGATGGTTGGCTCCCATGGGTTCATTCTCGGGGTGACATGTGTTGCTCTGTACTTTGAACGGGGTTGCTGCAACATGCCAACAGCACAGTATTGACCAAAGGGCTGTACCTCAATGACACGCCGACAGATCAGTGCTACTTACCCAGTTAAAGGTCGATTCTTCTTAATCTCAAAAAACTGTGTCCCAGTGTGATTGTACCTGGATTGGATGGTTAAGTAATTTAATTCAATGTGCATGGGAAAGAATCCTTTTAGTAAAAATCAGAGACACTCAAGTGCATCAGACACAAGAGCCCCTGCAGAGTATGGGGCTCTGCAACTGGCCACTGCACACGTCTGGGAGAGATGTGACTGTGAAGATTCAGCAGTAACTCGATATCTCAGCTCCTGGCTGAAGGATGGAAAAAATGCATGCACTCTGACAAAGTTTTCAAACGTCAGCTAATCCGCCCCCAAGTAGCGGTGATGGGGAGTAATGCGGTGTCCTGAAGTGACAGCACTGTGCACGAAGCAGTTGGTGTCACCCCTTAAACACATGTGTTTTTTAATTGCAATTGCATTTCCATAGAACGTCAAGTCAAGCGTGTTAGTCCAAGTGTTCTAACCATTCAATAGCTGAGTGAAGCATAACGTGCAAGTCCATTAGGGAATCAGGCAGTCCGTGCTGATGGCTGCAGTCTGCAAGTAAGTGGCTTAATTCTTGTAACTGGCCACAGCAGGAAAGGGAGAGTTATTTGCAGCATATCTGATTATTCAACATAATCAAGCTTTACCCACAGGTGGTGTGGAAGGTAAATAAATTGCTTGACTGCGACCTGGGTACATCTCACCACAAACAATGGAGCAGTCCGTGCCCGCATGCAGCAGGCCTGGACAACATTCAGGCTTGGTCTGCTAAGTGGCAAGTAACATTCGCGCCACACAAGTGCCAGGCAATGACTATCTCCAACAAGCGAGAGTCTAATCACCGCCCCATAACATTCAACGGCATTACCATCACTGAGTCCCCCACCATCAACATCCTGGGGGTCACCATTGATTGGACCCTCCATATAAATATTGTGGCAGCAAAAGCAGGTCAGAGGCTGGGTATTCTGCGGTGAGTGTCTCACCTCCCGACTCCCCAAAGCCTTTCCACCATCTACAAGGCATAAGTCAGGAGTGTGATGGAATACTCTCCACTTGCCTGAATGGGGTGCAGCTCCAACAACACTCAAGAAGCTCGACACCATCCAGGACAAAGCAGCTTGATTGACACCCCAACAACCACCTTCAACACTCACTCCCTCCACCACCGGCGCACCGTGGCTGCAGTGTGTACCATCTACAGGATGAACTGCAGCAACTCGCCAAGGCTTCTTTGGCAACACCTCCCAAACCAGTGACCTCTACCACCTAGAAGGTCAAGAGCAGCAGGCGCATGGGAACACCATCACCTCCACGTTGCCCTCCAAGTCACACACCATCCTGACTTGGAAATATATCGGCCGTTCCCCTCCCTGGTGCAAGGGTCAAGGATGTCTCGGAGCGGGTGCAGGACATTCTGAAAAGGGAGGGTGAACAGCCAGTTGTTGTGATGCACATTGGTACCAACGATATAGGTAAAAAACGGGATGAGGTCCTACGAGACGGATTTAAGGAGCTAGGAGCTAAATTAAAAAGTAGGACCTCAAAAGTAGTAATCTCGGGATTGCTACCAGTGCCACGTGCTAGTCAGAGTAGGAATCGCAGGATAGCTCAGATGAATACGTGGCTTGAGCAGAGGTGCAGCAGGGAGGGATTCAAATTCCTGGGGCATTGGAACCGGTTCTGGGGGAGGTGGGACCAGTACAAACCAGACGGTCTGCACCTAGGCAGGACCGGAACCAATGTCCTGGAGGAGTGTTTGCTAGTGCTGTTGGGGAGGAGTTAAACTGATATGGCAGGGGGATGGGAACCAATGCAGGGAGACAGAGGGAAACAAAATGGAGACAGAAGCAAAAGACAGAAAGGAGATGAGTAAAAGTGGAGGATCGGTTCCTATGGAGTGGAGGGTAGCCAATGGAACCCCACTTTTTAAAAAAGGAGGTAGAGAGAAACAGGGAATTATAGACCGGTCAGCCTGACATCGGTAGTGGGTAAAATGATGGAATCAATTATTAAGGATATCATAGCAGCGCATTTGAAAAGAGGTGACATGATACGTCCAAGTCAGCATGGATTTGTGAAAGGGAAATCATGCTTGACAAATCTTCTGGAATTTTTTGAGGATGTTTCCAGTAGAGTGGACAAGGGAGAACCAGTTGATGTGGTGTATTTGGACTTTCAGAAGGCTTTCGACGGGGTCCCACACAAGAGATTAATGTGCAAAGTTAAAGCACATGGGATTGGGGGTAGTGTGCTGACGTGGATTGAGAGCTGGTTGGTGGGCGGGAATCAAAGAGTAGGAGTATATGGGTACTTTTCAGAATGGCAAGCAGTGACTAGTAGGGTGCCGCAAAGTTCTGTGCTGGGGCCCCAGCTGTTTACATTGTACATTAATGATTTGGACGAGGGGATTAAATGTAGTATCTCCAAATTTGCAGATGACACTAAGTTGGGTGGCAGTGTGAGCTGCGAGGAGGATGCTATGAGGCTGCAGAGTGACTTGGATAGGTTAGGTGAGTGGGCAAATGCATGGCAGATGAAGTATAATGTGGATAAATGTGAGGATATCCACTTTGGTGGTAAAAACAGAGAGACAGACTATTATCTGAATGGTGACAGATTAGGAAAAGGGGAGGTGCAACGAGACCTGGGTGTCATGGTACATCAGTCATTGAAGGTTGGCATGCAGGTACAGCAGGCGGTTAAGAAGGCAAATGGCATGTTGGCCTTCATAGCTCGAAGATTTGAGTACAGGGGCAGGGAGGTATTACTACAGTTGTACAGGGCTTTGGTGGGGCCACACCTGGAGTATTGTGTACAGTTTTGGTCTCCTAACTTGAGGAAGGACATTCTTGCTGTTGAGGGAGTGCAGCGAAGGTTCACCAGATGGTTCCCGGGATAGTGGGACTGACATATCAAGAAAGACTGGATCAACTGGGCTTGTATTCACTGGAGTTCTGAAGAATGAGAGGGGATCTTATAGAAACGTTTAAAATTCTGACGGGTTTAGACAGTTAGATGCAGGAACATTGTTCCAAATGTTGGGGAAGTCCAGAACCAGGGGTCACAGTCTAAGGATAAGGGGTAAGCCATTTAGGACTGAGATGAGGAGAAACTTCTTCACCTAGAGAGTGGTGAACTTGTGGAATTCTCTACCACAGAAAATTGTTGAGGCCAATTCACTAAATATATTCAAAAAAGAGCTAGATGTCGTCTTTGCTACTAGGGGGATCAAGTGGTATGGCGAGAAAGCAGGAATGGGGAACTGAAGTTGCATGTTCAGCCATGAACTCATTGAATGGTGGTGCAGGCTCGAAGGGCCGAATGGCCTACTCCTGCACCTATTTCCTATGTTTCTATGTTCCTTCATCGTCGCTGGGTCACAATCCTGGAACTCCCTCCCTAACAGCACTGTGGGAGCACCTTCACCACACGGACTGCAGTGGTTCAAGGTGGCACCTCAGCACCACCTTCTCAAGGGCAATAAATTCTAACCCGGGACAGGGGGGGGGAGGGGAGAAGAGATGGGGGAATACATGATTTCAATTTCCCTTTCTTTGCCCACTGCAGTTGACAAACTCTTTTGATCTCTGTTGGTCAGGGAAGAGGCTTTTACATTAAATTAAGGGCCCAGTGAACTCTTTATTTTTGTAATAGTACGAGAACAGACGTTATACTGATTATACTTGGTGTCTCTCGTCATACTCAGTGTTCTGTATGTTTTGCCTACTGCAAAATAAAGCAGCTTACAAATCTAGCCAAATGTCATCTTGCCTAGTGTTTAACTCAGTCTAGTGATGGAGAGATTAAAAGGAGTACACAGGTTTAAGACAGAGATCCTGCCCAGATCACAATGGAGTTTCTTTGTTACAGTTCTGGGTCCAACTCCCAGTGAGCGGGCAACTTTCGCTCAAGGGAGAGACTGGCACCATTGTGCCGCAGCCGATACCTGCAACAGATCGGAATCCGTAACGTTGCTCATTCATCTCGCCGCTGTCTGTGTGGGGGGGGGGGCGGGAATGCTGCTATCTGTGGAGGCGGGGGGTGGGCGCCGCTGCTATGTGCTGATTGGCTGCCGCTTTTGCCTACATCACAACAGTCCCATTCATTGCGTGAAGCACAATGAAACTTTTTGATGCCATAAAAACGATACAAAATAAAATACTGTCTCTGCTGCAGAAGCTGGAAAAATAAAAAGAAACGGTGCACGAGTTATCCAACCGTATCGAGATGGACAACTCACATTTTTGCTTCACTATGCAATAATGCAATCAGCATGCAAGAGCTTGCTGCTTTTATACACTCACTTTGGTGGGGCCGAGAGTGAAAGTTCTTTGAGGAGAACATGACAGCCCCCATCTCTGGAATGCTGTTCCAGGGACATGGGCAGCAGAGGCCAGGCAATGCTTTACAAAGAAAAGAAAATTAAATTTGGTTTACTCCTGGCATCCCGTGGCGACAGGCGACCTCCTCCTCAAGGACGACTGGGTCCCTCTCGCCCACATCGGCGACTGGCCTCCCCTCCTCCTTCACCGGCGACCTGGCCTCTTCTCCATCTCCAACACGTGGAGAGTTCCATGGCTGTGACCCCCCCCTATACTCCCACCCTGAACCCCGGTGGGCCACTGACCCTCCCATCTTACATTATTCCACTGCTGACAGACATTGTCTGCAGACTGAGAACACACTAGTGCACTCTAGCCTTCCTGTTGATCTGAAGGATACTGCAATTCCCTGGTGTATCTCTGGACGGCTTCCAGGCGGTCAGGGACGAGCGTGGACAGCTGAAATGAAGGCACACATGGCATTGGAATCTGAAATCACAGGAAATGTGAATAATTAAATACATTTAAATGTGAACACCAGAGCTTCACCAATGGCGCAGTGGATAATGGCACTGCCTGGGCAGCATTAAACCATGTCAAATCGAGGATCCCGAGGTTAATCCATGGTATTTGTTGAATTACAGTGCCCCTGGGCTATGGAAGGAAAGTTAAAGTAGGGCTCTTACTCCCAACTGATATCCAATGACTCCTGGTAAAAAATGCACGTGCATAGATATTGGGAGAATAGGGGTCAGGTTTAACTGCAATACCCTCCTGTGGAATAGGTTGTGAACACTCATTCCCCAAGCTGAAACTTGATGCAAGGCACCTTGGAGGTACTGGAGAGAGAGCCCAGGGAACCATGCCGAAGCAAGAGTTGGGATGTTCCCGGGGTGGGGGGAGAGAAAGAGAGGACAACAAGAACAGAGCTCTGTCAAAAGCACCTTGCTGTGTGTGTACTAATGTTGTGACTCCCTCTGCACCGAACGACTTCTCATCCTCGGTGATTTCAACCTCCATCTAAATTCATCATGCTCTCTCTCCTCCCTTAATCTCTTCCTCCATGTAAACTCCCCAACCCATATTCACGGCCAGCCCCTCGACCTTGCCATCTCTTGTGGCCTCGCTACTCCCATCGGGTCAATCACAGACAAGGCCATCTCTGACCACTTTCTCGTATCGCTCTCCACCCACATCCCCCTTCCACACTCCCCCGGCCAATCCTACCTTCTGTGTCCGCCCCTGGAAAAAAAACTCTCTCCCGATTCACTTGCAACTTCACTCATCAACTCCCAACTGTCCAACCTTTGGCCCTCCATTCACCAGGACATTTCTGCAGCCACCGATCTGCTCAATCACACCCTCACCATCACCTTTGATGCTCAAGTCCCTGTTAAAACAATTACTCTCTCTTTCTTTCACCCTGGCTGTTCCCCCTGGTACAGCCCTGATCTTCGCTCCCTTAAGTCCAAGGGGCACAGACTTGAACGGATATGGCGGACAACAGGTTTTGCCGTTCACCGCCAGATCTGGCTGGACCACATAACGCATTATCGGGTCCTGTTCTCGTCTGCCAAAATCGCTCATTATTCTAGAATCATTCTGGAATGTAAAGATAAACCCCGGCTTCTATTCTCCACTGCAAACCACCTTTTTTAAACACCTCTTTCCAGTCTCCACCCTCACCTCCGACAACATGTGCGAGGAGCTCATGGACTTCTTTGTCTCCAAGATGGAGATCATTCGTTTGGCTGCCTCTGTCTCTTCCCTTCCCTTCCTTCCCCTACCTCACCGGGCCAAACGTCTTCTAACGATCCCCCTGCCCTAGCCCGGACTTCACATCTTTCTCCAGTTTCTCTCCGATCTCCCCTCATGACCTTTCCGAGCGCATAGAAACATAGAAAATAGGTGCAGGAGTAGGCAATTCGGCCCCTCGAGCCTGCACCACCATTCAATAAGATCATGGCTGATCATTCCCTCAGTACCCCTTTCCTGCTTTCTCTCCATACCCCTTGATCCCTTTAGCTGTAAGGGCCATAGCTAACTCCCTCTTGAATATATCCAATGAACTGGCATCAACAACTGTCTGTGGCAGGGTATTCCACAGGTTAACAACCCTGAGTGAATAAGTTTCTCCTCATCTCAGTCCTAAATGGCTTACCCCTTATCCTTAGACTGTGTCCCCTGGTTCTGGACTTCCCCAACATTGGGAATATTCTACCCGCATCTAACCTGTCCCGTCCCGTCAGAATCTTATATGTTTCTATGAAATTCCCTCTCATCCTTCTAAACTTCAATGTATAAAGGCCCAGTTGATCCAGTCTCTCCTCATATATGTCAGTCCTGCCAGCCCGGGAATCAGTCTGATGAACCTTCGCTGCACTCCCTCAATAGCAAGAATGTCCTTCCTCAGATTAGGAGATCAAAACTGAACACAATATTCCAGGTGAGGCCTCACCAAGGCCCTGTACAGCTGCAGTAAGACCTCCCTGCTCCTATACTCAAATCCCCTAGCTATGAAGGCCAACTTACCATTTGCTGCCTTCACCGCCTGCTGTACCTGCATGCCAACTTTCAATGACTGATGAACCATAACACCCAGGTCTCATTGCACCTCCCCTTTTCCTAATCTGCCGCCATTCAGATAATATTCTGTCTTTGCGTTTTTGCCCCCAAAGTGGATAACCTCACATTTATCCACATTATACTGCATCTGCCATGCATTTGCCCACTCACCTAACCTGTCCAAGTCACCCTACAGCCTCCTACCGTCCCCCTCACAGCTTACACCGCCACCCAGTTTAGTGTCATCTGCAAACTTGGAGATATTACAGTCAATTCCTTCAACCAAATCGTTGATGCATATTGTAAAGAGCTGGGGTCCCAGCACCGAGCCCTGCGGCACCCCACTAGTCACTGCCTGCCATTCTGAAAAGGACCTGTTTATCCCGACTCTCTGCTTCCTGTCTACCAACCAGTTCTCGATCCACGTCAGTATATTATCCCCAACACCATGTGCTTTGATTTTGCACACCAATCTCTTGTGTGGGACCTTGTCAAAAGCATTTTGAAAGTCCAAATACACCACATCCACTGGTTCTCCCTTGTCCACTCTACTAGTTACATCCTCAAAAAATTCCAGAAGATTTGTCAAGCATGATTTCCCTTTCATTAATCTATGCTGACTTGGACCGATCCTGTCACTGCTTTCCAAATGCGCTGCTATTTCATCCTTAATAACCGATTCCAACATTTTCCTCACTACTGACGTCAGGCTAACCGGTCTATAATTACCCGCTTTCTCTCTCCCTCCCTTTTTAAAAAGTGGTGTTACATTAGCTACCCTCCAGTCCATAGGAACTGATCCAGAGTCGATAGACTGTTGGAAAATGACCACTAATGTATCCACTGTTTCTAGGGCCACTTCCTTAAGTACACTGGGATGCAGACTATCAGGCCCCGGGGATTTATCGCCTTCAATCCCATCAATTTTCCCAACACAATTTCCCGCCTAATAAGGATATCCTTTGGTTCGTCCTTCTCACAAGACCCTCTGTCACCAAGTACTTCCGGAAGGTTATTGGTGTCTTCCTTCGTGAAGGCAGAACCAAAGTATTTGTTCAATTGGTCTGTCATTTCTTTGTTCCCCATTATAAATTCACCTGAATCCAACTGCAAGGGACCTACGTTTGTCTTCACTAATCTTTTTCTCTTCACATATCTATAGAAGCTTTTGCAGTCAGTTTTTATGTTCCCGGCAAGCTTCTTCTCGTACTCTATTTTCCCCCTCTTAATTAAACACTTTGTCCTCCTCTGCTGAATTATAAATTTCTCCCAGTCCTCAGGTTTGTTGCTTTTTCTGGCCAATTTATATGCCTCTTCCTTGGATTTAACACTATCCTTAATTTCCCTTGTTAGCCACGGTTGAGCCACCTTCCCCATTTTATTTTTACTCCAGACAGGGATGTACAATTGCTGAAGTTCATCCATGTGATCTTTAAATGTTTACCATTGCCTATCCACTGTCAACCCTTTAATTATCATTTGCCAATCTGTTCCAGCCAGTTCACGCCTCAAACCATCGAAGTTACCTTTCCTTAAGTTTAGGACACTAGTTTCTGAATTAATGGTGTCACTCTCCATCTTAATAAAGAATTCTACCATATTATGGTCACTCTTCCCCAAGGGGCCTCGCACAACAAGATTGCTAATTAGTCCTTTCTCATAACACATCACCCAGTCTAGGATGGCCAGCTCCCGAGTTGGTTCCTCGACATATTGATCTAGAAAACCATCCCTAATACACTCCAGGAAATCCTCCTCCACCACATTGCTACCAGTTTGGTTAGCCCAAATATGTAGATTAAAATCACCCATGATAACTGCTGTACCTTTATTGCATGCATCCCTAATTTCTTGTTTGATGCTGTCCCCAACCTCACTACCACTGTTTGGTGGTCTGTACACAACTCCCACTAGCGTTTCTGCCTCTTGGTATTCCGTAGCTCCACCCATACCGATTCCACATCATCCAGGCTAATGTCCTTCCTTACTATTGCATTAATTTCCTCTTTAATCAGCAACACCACCCCACCTCCTTTTCCTTTCTGTCATCCTGTACATGAGACCCACTTCCTGCTCCCTTGACCCTATTCCCCCCAGACTGCTGACCACCCAACTTCCTTTTCTGGTTCCCACGTTAGCTGACATTGTTAACGGTTCTCTCTCCTCAGGTACTGTTCCCCTCTCCCTCAAATCTGCTGTCATCACCCCTCTCCTGAAAAAACCAACCCTCGATCCCTCCGTCCTTGCAAACTACCGCCCCATCTCTAACCTCCCTTTCCTCTCCAAAGTCCCTGAACGTGTTGTCGCCTCCCAAATCCGTGCCCATCTTTCCCGGAACGCCATGTTTGAATCCCTTCAATCCGGTTTCTGCCCTGCCACAGGACCGAAACGGCTCTCATCAAAGTCATAAAAGACATCCTTTGTGACTGTGACAAAGATAAACTATCCCTCCTCATCCTCCTGGACCTGTCTGCAGCCTTTGACACAGTTGACCCATCCATCGTCCTCCAACGCCTCTCCACCATCGTCCAGCTGGGTGAGACTACACTCGCCTGGTTCCATTCCATTCTTATCTATCTAATCATAGCCAGAGAATCACCTGCAATAGCTTCTCTTCCCACCCCCGCATCTTTACCTCTGGTGACCCCCAAAGATCTATCCTTGGCCCCTCCTATTTCTCATCTACAGGCTGCCCCTCGGCGTCATCATCCGGAAACACAGCGTCAGTTTCCAATTGTACGCTGATGACACCCAGCTCTACCTGAATACCACTTCGCTCAACACCTCCATGGTCTCTAAATTATCAGACTGCTTGTCCCACATCCAATTCTGGATGAGCAGAAATTTTCTCCAATTGAATATTGGGAAGATCGGTCCCCGCCACAAACTCCATTCCCTAGACACTGACTCCATCCCTCGCCCCAACTTCTGTCTGAGGCTGAACCACACTGTTCGCAATTTCGGGGTCATATTAACATAACATAGAACGTAAGAAATAAGAGCAGGAATAGGCCACCTGGCCCCTCGAGCCTGCTCCGTCATTTAATAAGATCATGGCTGATCTGATCATGGACTCAGCTCCACTTCCCTGCCCACTCCCCATAACTCCTTACTGTTGAAGAAATTTATTCAATGACCCAGCTTCCACAGCTCTTGGAGGCAGCGAATTCCCGAGTTTTACAACCCTCAGAGAAGAAATTCCTCCTCATCTCAGTTTTAAATGGGTGGTTCCTTATTCGGAGACTATGTCCCTAGTTTTAGTTTCTCCTACGAGTGGAAATATCGTCTCTGCATCCACCTTGTCGAGCCCCCTCATTATCTTTTCAATAAGATCACCTCTCATTCTTCTGAACTCTAATATGTATAGGCCTAACCTATCTTCATAAGTCAACCCCCTCATCTCCGGAATCAACCGAGTGAACCTTCTCTGAACAGCCTTCAATGCAGGTATATCCTTTAAATACGGAGACCAAAACTGCATGCAGTACTCTAGGTGCGGCCTCACAATACCCTGTACATTTGTAGCAGGACTTCTCTGCTTTTATACTCTATCCCCCTTGCAATAAAGACCAACATTCCATTTGCCTTCCTGATTACTTGCTGTACCTGCATACTCACTTTTTGTGTTCCCCAGGTCTCTCTGTACTGCAGCACTTTGCAATTTTTCTCCATTTAAATTATAATTTGCTTTTCTATTTTTTCTGCCAAAGTGGATGACCTCACATTTTCCCACATTATACAAATTTTTGCCCACACACTTAGCCTGTCTAAATCCCTTTGCAGATTTTTGTGTCCTCCTCACAATTTGCTTTCCCACCCATCTTTGTATCATCAGCAAACATGGCTGCATTACACTCGGTCCTTTCATCCAAGTCATTAATATAGTTTGTAAATAGTTGAGGACCCAGCACCGATCCCTGCAGCACCCCACTAGTCACTGTTTGCCAACCGGAAAATGACCCATTTATCCCGACTTTCTGTTTTCTGTTAGTTAGCCAACCCTCTGTCCATGCTAATATATTACCCCCAACTTTTGTCTTGTGCAGTAACCTTTTATGTGGCACCTTATCGAATGTCTTCTGGAAAACCAAATACACCACATCCACTGGTTCCCCCTTATCCACCCTGCTTGTTACAGGTTCAAAGAACTCCAGAAAATTTGTCAAACATGATTTCCCTTTCATAAAACCATGCGGACTCTGCTTGATTGAATTATGCTTTTCCAAATGCCCTGCTACTGCTTCCTTAATAATGGACTCCAGCATTTTCCCAACGACAGATGTTAGGCTAACTGGTCTATAGTTTCCTGCTTTTTGTCTGCCTCCAAATAGGGGTGTTACATTTGTAGTTTTCCAATCCGCTGAGACTGCCCCAGCATCCAGGGAATTTTGGTAGATTACAACCAATGCATCCACTATCTCTGCAGCCACATCTTTTAGGACCCGAGGATGGTAAGCCATCAGGTCCAGGGGACATGTCTGCCTTTAGTACTGGAATATCAGGTCCTTCACTGAAACATCTGTGAATCCATGTGGAAGCAAGTCATCCTCGTTTGAGGGACCGCCTATGATGATGATGATTTACCTAGTACTACTTCATTAGTGATAGTGATTGTATTAAGTTCCTCCCTACCTTTAGCCCTTTGACTATCCACTATTGGAATGTTTTTAGTGTTTTCTACCGTGAAGACCGATCTATATGGGTAGAGCTGCAGAACACCAAAAGGGCAAAAAACATGAGTGGGAGTTGTGTACAGACCTCCAAACAGTAGTAGTGATGTTGGGGAGGGCATCAAACAGGAAATTAGGGGTGCATGCAATAAAGGTGCAGCAGTTATAATGGGTGACTTTAATATGCACATAGATTGGGCTAGCCAAACTGGAAGCAATACGGTGGAGGAGGATTTCCTGGAGTGCATAAAGGATGGTTTTCTAGACCAATATGTCGAGGAACCAACTAGGGGGAGGCCATCTTAGACTGGGTGTTGTGTAATGAGAGAGGATTAATTAGCAATCTCATTGTGCGAGGCCCCTTGGGAAGAGTGACCATAATATGATGGAATTCTGTATTAGGATGGAGAATGAAACAGTTAATTCAGAGACCATGGTCCAGAACTTAAAAAAGGGTAACTTTGAAGGTATGAGGTGTGAATTAGCTAGGATAGATTGGCGAATGATACTGAAGGGGTTGACAGTGGATGGGCAATGGCAGACATTTAGAGACCGCATGGATGAACTACAACAATTGTGCATCCCTGTCTGGTGTAAAAATAAAAAAGGGAAGGTGGCTCAACCGTGGCTATCAATGGAAATCAGGGATAGTATTAAAGCCAAGGAAGTGGCATACAAATTGGCCAGAAATAGCAGTGAACCCAAGGACTGGGAGTAATTTAGAACTCAGCAGAGGAGGACAAAGGGTTTGATTAGGGCAGGGAAAATAGAGTACGAGAGGAAGCTTGCAGGGAACATTAAAACGGGCTGCAAAAGCTTCTATAGATATGTAAAGAGAAAAAGGTTAGTAAAGACAAACATAGGTCCCCTGCAGTCAGAATCAGGGGAAGTCATAACGGGGAACAAAGAAATGGCAGACCAATTGAACAAGTACTTTGGTTCAGTATTCACTAAGGAGGACACAAACAACCTTCCGGATATAAAAGGGGTCAGAGGGTCTCGTAAGAAGGAGGAACTGAGGGAAATCCTTGTTAGTCAGGAAACTGTGTTGGGGAAATTGATGGGATTGAAGGCTGATAAATCCCCAGGGCCTGATGGTCTGCATCCCAGAGTACTTAAGGAGGTGGCCTTGGAAATAGCGGATACATTGACAGTCATTTTCCAACATTCCATAGACTCTGGATCAGTTCCTATGGAGTGGAGGGTAGCCAATGTAACCCCACTTTTTAAAAAAGGAGGGAGAGAGAAAACAGGGAATTATAGACCAGTCAGCCTGACATGTAGTGGGTAAAATGATGTAATCAATTATTAAGGATGTCATAGCAGCACATTTGGAAAAAGGTGACATGATAGGTCCAAGTCAGCATGGATCTGTGAAAGGGAAATCATGCTTGACAAATCTTCTGGAATTTTTTGAGGATGTTTCCAGTAGAGTGGACAAGGGAGAACCAGTTGATGTGGTGTATTTGGACTTTCAGAAGGCTTTCGACAAGGTCCCACACAAGAGATTAATGTGCAAAGTTAAAGCACATGGGATTGGGGGTAGTGTGCTGACGTGGATTGAGAACTGGTTGGCAGACAGGAAGCAAAGAGTAGGAGTAAATGGGTACTTTTCAGAATGGCAGGCAGTAACTAGTGGGGTACCGCAAGGTTCTGTGCTGGGGCCCCAGTTGTTTCCATTGTACATTAATGATTTAGATGAGGGGATTAAATGTAGTATCTCCAAATTTGCAGATGATACTAAGTTGGATGGCAGTGTGAGCTGCGAGGAGGATGATAAGAGGCTGCAGAGTGACTTGGATAGGTTAGGCGAGTGGGCAAATGCATGGCAGATGAAGTATAATGTGGATAAATGTGAGGTTATCCACTTTGGTGGTAAAAACAGAGAGACAGACGATTATCTGAATGGTGACAGATTAGGAAAAGGGGAGGTGCAACGAGACCTGGGTGTCATGGTACATCAGTCATTGAAGGTTGGCATGCAGGTACAGCAGGCGGTTTAGAAAGCAAATGGCATGTTGGCCTTCATAGCGAGGGGATTTGAGTACAGGGGCAGGGAGGTGTTACTACAGTTGTACAGGGCCTTGGTGAGGCCACACCTGGAGTATTGTGTACAGTTTTGGTCTCCTAACTTGAGGAAGGACATTCTTGCTATTGAGGGAGTACAGCGAAGGTTCACCAGACTGCTTCCTGGGATGGTGGGACTGACATATCAAGAAAGACTGGATCAACAGGGCTTGTATTCACTGGAGTTCTGAAGAATGAAGGGGATCTCATCTGATGGATTTAGACAGGTTAGATGCAGGAAGAATGTTCCTAATATTAAGGAAGTCCAGAACCAGGGGTCACAGTCTAAGGATAAGGGGTAAGCCATTTAGGACCGAGATGAGGAGAAATTTCTTCACCCAGAGAGTGGTGAACCTGTGGAATTCTCTACCACAGAAAGTTGTTGAGGCCAATTCACTAAATATATTCAAAAAGGAGTTAGATGTAGTCCTTACTACTAGGGAGATCAAGGGGTATGGCGAGAAAGCTGGAATGGGGTACTGAAGTTGCATGTTCAGCCATGAACTCATTGAATGGCGGTGCAGGCTCGAAGGGCCGAATGGCCTACTCCTGCACCTATTTCCTATGTTTCTAAAATATTTGTTCAATATCTCTCCCATTTCTCAGTTCCCTTTATTAATTGCCCAGTCTCATCCTCCAGGGGACCAACATTTACTTTAGGCACTCTTTTCCTTTTTATGTACCTGTAGAAACTCTTCGTATCTGTTTTTATATTTCGTGCTAGTTTACCTTCATACCCTCGCAAATCATTTTTTTAGTTGTTCTCTCCTGGCTTTTAAAAATGTCCCAATCCTTTGGCCTCCCATTAGTCTTGGCCACATTGTATGCCTTGGTTTTCAATTTGATACCCTCCCTTATTTTCTTAGTTAGCTACGGATGGTTATCCCTTCTCATACAGTTTTTCCTTCTCATTAGGATATATTTTTGTTGCGAGTTATGAAATATCTCCTTAAATGTCTGTCACTGCTCATCAACCGTCCCATACTTTAATCTATTTTCCCAGTTCACTTTAGCCAACTCTGCCTTCATACCTTTGTAGTCTCCTTTATTTAAGCTTGGGACTCTGGTTTGAGAACCAACTTGCTCACCCTCTAACTGAATTTGAAATTTAACCATGTTATGGTCACTCATTCCGAGAGCACACTCATTCCGAGAGTATCTTTTACTACAAGATCATTTATTAATCCTGTCTCATTACACAGTATCAGATCTAAGATAGCCTGCTTCCTGATAGTTTCCTTCAACAGTACGTTATGGAACCAATCCTGGATACACTCTATGAACTCTTCCTCAAGGCTACCCTGGCCAATTTGCTTTGTCCAATCAATATGAAGGTTAACATCGCCCATGATTATTGCCATTCATTTATTTCCTCCATTATTTCTTGATTTATACTCTGTCCAACAGTGTAGCTACTGTTAGGGGGTCTATAGACTACGCCCACCAGTGACTTTTCCCCCTTATTATTCCTTATCTCCACCCAAACTGATTCAACATCTTGATCTTCTGAGCCAATATCGTTTCTCTGCACTAATGCACTGATCTAATCCTTTATTAACAGTGATACCCAATCTCCTTTCCCTTTCTGTCTGTCCTTTCGAATTGTCAAATACCCTGAATATTTAGTTCCCAGCCTTGGTCACCTTGCAACCAAGTCTCTGTAATGTCTATCAGACCAAACCCATTTGTATTTATTTGTGCTGTCAACTCATCTATTTTGTTATGAATGCTACGTGCATTCTGATAAAGAGCTTTTAAAGTTGTTTTTTTACCATTTTTTCCTGCTTTGACCCCACTTTCTGATTCACCTTTATGTTTATACATTCTGTCCCTGAAATGAGCTTTCGACCACATATCCGCAGCATAACCAAGACCGCCTATTTCCACCTCTAACATCGCCCGTCTCCACCCCTGCCTCAGCTCATCCGCTGCTGAAATCCTCTTCCATGCCTTTGTTATCTCTAGACTTAACTATTCCAACGCACTCCTGGCTGGCCTCCCACATTCTACCCTACGTAAACTCGGGGTGATCCAAAACTCGGCTGCCCGTGTCATAACTCGGACCAAGTCCCACTCACCCATTACCTCTGTGCTCGTTGACCTACATTTGTTGCCGGTTAAGCAACATGTCAATTTCAAAATTCTCATCCTTGTTTTCAAATCCCTCCGTGGCCTCGCCCCTCCCTATCTGTGTAAGCTCCTCCAGCCACACAACCCCCGCAGAGATATCTGCGCTCTTCTAATTCTGCCCTCTTCAGCATCCCTGATTATAACTGCTGAACCAGTGGTGGTTGTGCCTTCTGTTGCCGAAGCCCAAATCTCTGGAATGCCCTGCCTAAACCTCTCCGCCTCTCTTTCCTGCTTAAAGACGCTCCTTAAAATGTACCGCTTTGACCAAGCTTTTGGTCGCCTGCGCTAATGTCTACTTATGCGGTTCAGTATCAAATTGTTATATCTCATAATACTCCTGTGAAGCACCTTGGGACGCTTCACTACGTTAAAAGCACTATATAAATACAAGTTGTTGTTGTGTCTCACTATCTGCATGAGAACCATGAAACCTTTGATAATATCTGCCACTATCCAAGTATAACCTTTGTTGTCACACAATAAACAGCAGATTTTCTGCATAAACAGCAGAACTGGGGAACATTTCTTCATTCACACGTCTTTGAGTAAACTGGAATTCAAAGTACAACAGAAATGGTGCTACTGAGATATTCCATTGTTAGCATGTCCCTGCTATCCTCGGCACAGTCCCCATCTTTCTATCTTCAAGGCAAAGGGCTGCAAACTTGGCTATATCTGGTGCACAGATGGTCCAGTCACCCATTACCAAGTATTACCAGGTCTCGGTCTCGAGCTAAAAATCGCCCACTCCGCCAACATCATCCGAGTACAAGGAGATCCCAATTCCCAAACTAACTGCCTCCTCAAACCCACTTTCCCAACCCCTCCAATACCAGCGCCTTTCAAGACGTCCCAAATACTTTACAGCCAATGAAGAACTTTTGAAGTGTAGACACTGTTACAATGTAGGAAATACGGCAGCCAAATTGTTCACAGCAAGATCTCACAAAAAGCAATAAGATAATGACCAGATAATCTTTTTTAGCAATGTTGGCAGAGAGATAAATATTAGTCAGGACACCCGGTAGAATTCCTTTGCTCTTCGAATAGTGCCGTAGATCTCATACACCCACCAAAGAGGGAGGGAAGACAAGGCATTGTTTTAACGTCTCATCTGAAAGACGGCACCTCAGACAGAGCAACACTCCTCCAGTCGTGCAATGGAGTGTCAGCCTATATAATGTGCTCAGGTTCCTGGAGTGGGACTGACTCAGAGGTGAGAGTACTACCCACCGAGTCAAAGCTGAAACCCTGCTCCCAACCTCCCCTCCACCCATCGTAGCCCTGATCCCGTTAAGAACATAAGAAATAGCAGAAGTAGGCCATTTGGCCCCTCGAGCCTGTTCCGCTATTCAATATCAAGGCTGATCTGCAGTTACACTGCAGTTTGTACCCTATGCTCTTTCCTCACACCTTTCATTCACGAAACCCACCTCTTGCCCTCTTGGTATCCTCCCCACTCAACTCCTGACCAACGTTCCTTCTTGCTGCCCATTCTAACTGACATTATAAATGGCTCCTTTTTCCTGAGGCATTGGCTCATCTTAGAAACACAGAAATTTACAGCGCAGAAGGAGGCCATTTCGGCCCATTGTGTCCGTGCCGGCCGACAAAGAGCCGCACAGCCCTCGGTCAGCAGCCCTGAAGGTTACATATAAACCTATGAGCAATGACGGAAAGGCAAAGAGCACCCAGCCCAACCAGTCCACCCCACACAACTGCGACACCCCTTGTACTGAAACATTCTACACTCCATTCCACTCTACTGGGAGGTGAAAAACAGATTAAAACCCAGGCCAATTAAGGGAGAAAAAAAATCTGGGAAAATTCCTCTCCGACCCATCCAGGCAATCAAAACTAGTCCAGGAGATCACCCTGGCCATATTCTATTCCCTGCAGTACTTACCATTATATCTGCTCCGTCCAACAGAAGGTCATCCAGTCTAATCCCAATTACCAGCTCTAGGTCCGTAACCCTGCAGGTTACTGCACTTTAAGTGCCCATCCAACCATCTCTTAAAAGTGGTGAGGGTTTCTGCATCCACCACTCTTCCAGGCAGCGAGTTCCAGATCCCCACAACCCTCTGCGTAAAGAAGCCCCCCCTCAAATCCCCTCTAAACCTTCCACCAACCACCTTAAAACTATGCCCCCTCGTAACAGGCCCCTCCATCAATGGAAATAGGCCGTAACTATCTACTCTGTCCAGGCCCCTCAATATTTTGTACTCCTCAATGAGGTCTCCTCTCAACCTCCTCTGTTCCAATGAGAACAAACCCAGTCTATCCAATCTGTCCTCATAACTAAGATTCTCCATTCCAGGCAGCATTCTAGTAAATCTCCTCTGCACCCTCTCCAGTGCAATCACGTCGTTCCTATAATACGGCGACCAGAACTGCACGCAGTACTCCAGCTGTGGTCTAACCAAAGTATTATACAATTTAAGCATAACCTCCCTGCTCTTGTATACTATGCCTCGACCAATAAAGGCAAGCATTCCATATGCCTTCTTAACCATCTGGCCTGCTACTTTCAGGGATCTGTGGACAAGCACTCCAAGGTCCCCTTGTTCATCTACACTATTAAGTGGCCTACCGCTTAATGTGTATACCCTTTCCTTATTAGCCCTCCCAAAGTGCATCACCTCACACTTTCAACAATGACCTAACACACCACTCATAACCCATCTTCAAGCCATCCATCCTTTCCAACTGCTCCCCATCTCTAAATCCCTTTCCTCTTTAAATATCCTTGCAAGGGTTATTGCCATCCAGCTCTGTTCCCATCTCCCAAAATTCCATGTTGAAAGGTTTCAGTTCAGCTCCTGCTCACAGGGCTGAGAGCACCATCCCTCAACGCCTTCCTCAATGTCTCTGCAGCATTTGAAATGGTGTCCCATTCCATCCTTCACCATTACCTCTCCTCCAGCTGTGTGTGACTGGCTTTGTATGGTTCCAATCATACCTATCTGGATACAGCCAGCACATCTCCAGCAATGGCATCTCTCCCTGCCCTTGCACTGCCACCGCTCGAATCTCCCAAGGATCTATCCTTGCCTTCCTCCTCTACCCGATGCCCCTCAGAGACATAATCCACAGGCACAGAGTCAGTTTCCATATGCACGCTGATGATAACCAGCTCTACCTCTCTGCAAGCTCTCTTGACTACAGCACCATGTTGTGTTTGATACCAAGTCATAGATGAGGCACAACTTCCTCCAGCTGACTGAAGCCACTGTAATTTGGCCTCTTGCCAATAATTTCTTCTCCCTACCTAGCCACTCACTCAGGCTGAACGCAGCCATGTAAAACCTTGCCGTCCTGTTCAACCTTGGGCTGAGCTTTAAACCCAATAAATTGTCACCAAGACCACTTATTTGAACTTGTGCAACATTGCTCGCTTCTGTCCCTAACAAAGCTACTCCATCACTCAAGTCCTTATCCATGCTTTTCACGATATTATTAAACTGTCCTTGCTGGCCTCCCTTCCTCCACAAACTCCAACTTGTCCAAAACGCAATTGCCTGTATCCTGTCCTGCATGAAGTTCTGCTGACCCATCATCCCCCTTCTCACTGATCTGCATTCGAACATAAGAAATAGGAGCAGGAGTAGGCCATTTGGTCCCTCGAGCCTGTTCAGCCATTCAATACGATCATGGCTGATCTGATTAGCTCCCCATTGCCCAATATACTATATTCCTCTAATGCAAAACCCTCCATGGCCTTGCCCCTCCCTGTCGTTACAATTTCTCCCTCAGACATGGCCCTTCTGAAAACCTATTCAATCTCTCCCTCAATGGTTCAGCCTCCATTTTCTATCTATTTCCAATTGCGAAGCATCTCAAGATGTTTGTTATTTTATAAATATAAGTTGTAAGAGAAAAAAAATAGATCTTTGCTGAAGGGCTAAACATTTGGAATAATCTACTGAGAAAGGTAGTGGAGTGAAAGCCTTTAGGATGCAACTGGATGTTAGGCTGGGTGTGGAATTACAGAGCAGAAGGAAGCCATTCCATCTTTGGAGCCATTGCTGTTGTGCCAGTTCATGTTCGAGAGGCACGAGAACCCTTTTTCCATCCTTAAGCCATCTGGGGTCAGCCAACAAATCACATGATTCAATTTTAATTGCACCCGCCAGTCAAGGATGTGTGTATTCAAGTGGATTTTCAGGACACTGGAGGCTAAATGTTGCCAAGGGACAAAGAGAAAATCAACCATGGTTCTCTTGCAACCAGCCCCAAGTGGAAAGTAAGTTTGCGTCTAGTTGGGACAAGATTGGATTTGGTTGTGATGCCCCCCACAACCAAATAACCTGTTTATACTTGCTCAGCTGGCTCAATACAAAGAATGTCCATCTACCGTGGCAGTGATCAATCTCCTTCAGGAGAGGATGAGGGGAGAAAAACGAGCATTTTAAAAGCACAGGAGCTTTTTTGGTGTTCCTGAAGACAGTCATGATCTTTAAATTTAATTATCTAAAAAGTTAAAAGCAAGTGAAGAAACAGACTGCAACCTGTGGCCAAAAGTCCAAGGCGAGCTTTATCTACGGTTAATGTTCAGTAAGCCAGCGGAAGAAGATCCCACTAACCCGCGATCGCTGTACCCTATGCGGAACACAATCCCATGAACCCATCACCCACGATCGCTGCTCTACATTGGCTCCCGATCCCCAATTTTAAATTTTCACATGTGTTTTTAAACCTTTCATGGCCTTACCCCTCCCTATTCCTGTAACCACCTCCAGCCCCACAATCTTCCAAGAACTGTGTGTCCCTCTAACTCTGACCACTTAAGCATTCCTCTCTCCCTTCATCCTGTACAGCCGTACCTTCAGCCATCTAGGCCTCATGCTCTGAAATTCCCTCCCTACACCTCCTCCTTTAAGACCATGAGGAAAGATTGGATAGGCTGGAGTTGCTTTCTTTGGAGTAGAGGAGAGCGAAGGCAGAATTAATTGAGGTGCATAAAATTATGAGAGGCCTGGATAGAAAGGACCTATTTCCCTTCGCAGAGAGGTCAATAACCAGAGGGAATAGATTTAAAGTAATTGGTAGAATGATTAGAGGAGAACTTTTTACACCCAGAGGATGGTGGGGGTCTGGAACTCACTGCCTGAAAGGGTGGTAGAGGCAGAAATCCTTATCCTGGTTAAAAAGTACTTGGAGGTGCACCTGAAGTGCCGTAACCTACAGGGCTACGGACCAAGAGCTGGAAAGTGGGATTAGACCGGGTAGCTCTTTGTTGGCTGGCACATTCACGGTGCTAAATGGCCTCCTTCTGTGCCATAAATGTCTATGATTCTATGAACATCTTCCTTAAAAGCCTGTCTTTGATCAAACATTCATTAATGCATTCAATTACCTCCTTCTTTGGCTTGGCGTCCAATTTTGTCTGATCGTGCTTCTACATTATAGACACGCCATTTAAGGGCCCACAACTGTTTACAATATACATAGATAACCTGGAAGAGGGGACAGAGTGTAGTGTAACAAAATTTGCAGATGACACAAAGATTAGTGGGAAAGCAGCTTGTATAGAGGACACAGAGAGGCTGCAAAGAGATTTAGATAGGTTAAGCGAATGGGCTAAGGTTTGGCAGATGGAATACAATGTCGGAAAGTGTGAGGTCATCCACCTTGGGGAAAAAAAAACAGTAAAAGGGAATATTATTTGAATGGGGACAAATTACAACATGCTGAGGTGCAGAGAGACCTGGGGGTCCTTGTGCATGAAACTCTGAGTCTACCTGTAAAACATAAAACATTAAACCGTGCCACCCGCCCTGGATGACACAGCAGACAATTACAAGGCCCTTTTTTTCTTTTTTGTGTTTTTCTTTTTTTTTGGGTTTTTTTTTTGGGCGCTAAAATCACATTTTTTCCAGTGCCCCCTATAAAAGGGGAGGGGGACACTAAAAGCACCGGCAATTAAAACAAATTAAACTTTAAAACGTAAAATCAAATTAAAATTTGGTTGCCGGGCGTGATGATGCACTCCAGTCCCTCCGGTGCCCACCTCTCGCGGAAGGCCGCGAGCGTACCGGTGGACACCGCGTGCTCCATCTCCAAGGACACCCTGGACCGGATGTAAGAGCGGAAGAGAGGCAGGCAGTCAGGTTGAACGACCCCCTCGACCGCCCGCTGCCTGGGCCGGCTGATGGCACCCTTGGCCGTGCCCAGGAGCAGTCCTACGAGGAGGCCTTCGGACCTACCCGCTCCCCTCCGCACAGGGTGCCCAAAGATCTGGAGAGTGGGACTGAAGTGCAGCCAGAATTTCAGGAGCAGCCCCTTTAGATAATGAAACAGGGGCTGCAACCTCGTGCACTCAGTAAAAACATGGAACACGGACTCCTCCAGACCGCAGAAATTGCAGGCGGCCTGGGAGTCCGTGAACCGGCTTAAAAATTTATTGCACGGCACTGCTCCGTGCACCACCCTCCAGGCCAAGTCCCCGATGAATAGTGGAAGGACCCCTGCGTAGAGTGCCCTCCATCGGGGACTCCCGTCTCCTCCGGACGGCAAGATGGTACGCCATGGCGTGTCCGGACGGCAGGCGAGGATGGCAAAGTTGAGGGTGTGCAGGAGCAGCCCGTACAGGATACCCCTCCGCGCGGAACTGAAAGGCACGGAGGGGATTTCCCCGAGGCGGCTCAAGTTGTGAGGCGCCGGCCCCCGAGGGAGGTTCCGGGATTTGGTGCCAATGAGGAATTCCGTCCGGACGGGGGTCAGTTCGGACGGGATCTCCCCACATGCTTGAGCCTCCTCGATGCACCTAACGGAGTCAGGGCCCAGAGCTGTTTTTAGCGACTCGATGGCTTCGGCCGCGTGGCGGACGTCGGCTGAATTTAGGCGCCGCGCCAGCGTGCCTGGCGCCATCCAGCCCGCTCCTCCGCCATCGAGCAGGTCCCTGACCCTGGTCACCTCACCAGCCACAGCCCTCTCTTCCGACCGCCACATAAAACCTCGGTCGTGGAGGTACGGATTCCCGAGCAGCGGTTCCTGCAGGACGGCCGCCACTCCAGCCGGTGGAGAGCTGCGCTTGGTGGAGACTTTGTTCCAGACCCTGATGAGGTCCCTGTAAAAGACAGGCAGCTCCCGGAGGGTGGTCCTGACACCCCCCAAGTTCACAAACAGGAGCTGCGTGTCGTAGTTGAGGTCGCGCTGCTGGCGGAAGAAATACGTCGCCAGAGCGCACCACCTAGGAGGGGGCTCGACGTAAAGGTATCTCTACAGGGTCTGAAGACGGAAAGTCGCGAGCTGGGCGCTGACGCACACCAACGACTGACCGCCCTCCTCAAGCGGGAGACTCAAGACCGCAGCAGAGACCCAGTGCTTCCTGTTGTTCCAGAAGAAGTCCACCAGCCTCTTCTGTATCTTGGCGACAAACGCAGGGGGAGGGGTCAAAGTGACCAGCCGTTACCACAACATTGCGGCCACCAGCTGGTTTATGACTAGCGCTCGACCCCTGTAGGACAGCACTCGGAGCAGTCCTGTCCAGCGCCCTAGGCGAGCGGCGACCTTGGCCTCCAGCTCCTGCCAGTTCGCCGGCCAGGCTCCCTCGTCGGGGCTAAGGTAGACTCCCAGATAGAGGAGATGGGTCGTGCTCCAGGCAAAAGGCCTGAGCTCCTCCGGCAGGGAGTTCACCCGCCACTGACCCACCAGGAGTCCGGAACATTTCTCCCAGTTGATTCTGGCGGAGGATGCGGCCGAGTAAATCTCCTGGCACTCACGCATCCTCCGCAGGTCAGCGGGATCCTCTACCGCGAGGAGCACGTCATCGGCGTAAGCCGAGAGGACGACCTCCACGCCCGGCCCTTGCAGAGCCAGTCCCGTCAACCTCGTCCGCAGGAGGCGCAGGAAAGGCTCCACGCAGATGGCATATAACTGGCCGGACATGGGGCATCCCTGGCGCACCCCTCTCCTAAAGCGAAGGGGCGCCGTCAAGGACCCGTTAACCTTAATCAGACACTCCGCGGCGGCGTACAAAAGTCGGATCCGGGCGACGAAATGCGTCCCGAACCCGAAAGCGCGCAGAGTTCCGGGCAGATAGTCGTGATCCACCCTGTCGAACGCCTTCTATTGGTCGAGAGATAAGAAGGCGACCGACAGACCAGCCTCCTGGGAACAATGGATGAGGTCCCGGACCAGATGGATGTTATCGTGGATTGTCCGGCCCGGGACCGTGTAGGACTGGTCGGGGTGGATCATGTGGTCCAGCACGGCACCAAGGCGAGCAGACATCGCCCTGGCGAAGATTTTGTAGTCCGTGCTGAGGAGGGAGACCGGGCGCCAGTTCTTAAGGAGGCGGAGATCGCCCTTCTTAGGCAGCAGGACGATGACTGCCCTGCGCCAAGAGAGGGGCATCTCCCCGGTCGCCAGACTTTCCCCCAGGACCCGCGCGTAGTCGCTCCCCAGGACGTCCCAGAACGCCCTGTGGAACTCCACGGTCAGCCTGTCCAGCCCCGGGGATTTTCCCCTCGAGAGCCGGGCGAGGGCACCGGTCAGCTCCGCCAGGCTTAGCGGAGCTTCCAGATTTTCGCCGCCCTCCGGGCTGACCTTCAGCAGGTCCTCCCACAAAATTCTACGCGCTTCCTCGCTGGACGGATCCGGAGAGAACAGAGCCCCGTAATATTCACGGGCCCTGTTGTTGACGCCCTCCGGATCCGAGACGAGAGAGCCGTCGTCGGCCAGCAGCGTCAAGAGCTGCTTCCGGACACTCTGCCTTTTTTCCAGCGAGTAGAAGAAGTGGGAGCCGCGGTCCAGATCCCGCAGGAACCGGATCCGCGACTTCACGAACGCGCCTCGGGACCCGACGAGCTGCAGGTCCTTCAGCGCGGCCTTCTTCGCTTCGTACACTGTCCGCAGGGCCGGGTCCTCGACGACTTGACCGAGACGGGATTCCAGGTCGAGCACCTCCTTGTGCATGAAACTCTTTTTGGAGTTTATCTGCAAAACAAAAAACATTAAACCGTGACACCCGTCCTGGATGACACACCAGACATTTACAAGGCCCCTTTTTTTTTGTGTTTTTCTTTTTTTGGTTTTTTTTTTGGGCACTAAAATCACAATTTTTCCCCAGTGCCCCCTATAAAAGGGGAGGGGGACACTAAAAGCACCGGCAATTAAATCAAATTAAACTTTAAAACGTAAAATCAAATTAAAATTTGGTTGCCGGGCGTGATGATGCACTCCAGTCCCTCCGGTGCCCACCTCTCGCGGAAGGCCGCGAGCGTACCGGTGGACACCGCGTGCTCCATCTCCAAGGACACCCTGGACCGGATGTAAGAGCGGAAGAGAGGCAGGCAGTCAGGTTGAACGACCCCCTCGACCGCCCGCTGCCTGGGCCGGCTGATGGCACCCTTGGCCGTTCCCAGGAGCAGTCCTACGAGGAGGCCTTCGGACCTACCCGCTCCCCTCCGCACAGGGTGCCCAAAGATCAGGAGAGTGGGACTGAAGTGCAGCCAGAATTTCAGGAGCAGCCCCTTCATATAATGGAACAGGGGCTGCAACCTCGTGCATTCAATAAAAACATGGAACACGGACTCCTCCAGACCGCAGAAATTGCAGGCGGCCTGGGAGTCCGTGAACCGGCTTAAAAATTTATTGCACGGCACTGCTCCGTGCACCACCCTCCAGGCCAAGTCCCCGATGAATAGTGGGAGGACCCCTGCGTAACGTGCCCTCCATCGGGGACCCCCGCCTCCTCCGGACGGCAGGATGGTACGCCATGGCGTGTCCGGACGGCAGGCGAGGATGGCAAAGTTGAGGGTGTGCAGGAGCAGCCCGTACAGGAAACCCCTCCGCGCGGAACTGAAAGGCACGGAGGGGATTTCCCCGAGGCGGCTCAAGTTGTGAGGCGCCGGCCCCCGAGGGAGGTTCCGGGGTTTGGCGCCGATGAGGAATTCCGTCCGGACGGGGGTCAGTTTGGACGGGATCTCCCCACGTGCTTGAGCCTCCTCGATGCACCTAACGGAGTCAGGGCCCAAAGCTGTTTTTAGCGACTCGATGGCATCGGCCGCGTGGCGGACGTTGGCAGAGTTTAGGCGCCGCACCAGCGTGTCTGGCGCCATCCAGCCCGCTCCTCCGCCATCGAGCAGGTCCATGACCCTGGTCACCTCACCAGCCACAGCCCTCTCTTCCGACCGCCACATGAAACCTCGGCCGTGGAGGTACGGATTCCCGAGCAGCGGCTCCTGCAGGACGGCCGCCACTCCAGCCGGCGGAGAGCTGCGCTTGGTGGAGACTTTGTTCCAGACCCTGATGAGTTCCCTGTAAAAGATAGGCAGCTCCCGGAGGGCGGTCCTGGCACCTCCCAAGTTCACAAACAGGAGCTGCGTGTCATAATTGAGGTCGCGCTGCTGGCGGAAGAAATACCTCGCCAGAGCACACCACCTAGGAGGGGGCGCGACGTAAAGGTATCTCTGCAGGGTCTGAAGACGGAAAGTCGCGAGCTGGGCGCTGACGCACACCAACGACTGACCGCCCTCCTCAAGCGGGAGACTCAAGACCGCGGCAGAGACCCAGTGCTTCCTGTTGTTCCAGAAGAAGTCCACCAGCTTCTTCTGTATCTTGGCGACAAACGCAGGGGGAGGGGTCAAAGTGACCAGCCGGTACCACAGCATTGCGGCCACCAGCTGGTTTATGACTAGCGCTCGACCCCTGTAGGACAGCACTCGGAGCAGTCCTGTCCAGCGCCCTAGGCGAGCGGCGACCTTGGCCTCCAGCTCCTGCCAGTTCGCCGGCCAGGCTCCCTCGTCGGGGCTAAGGTAGACTCCCAGATAGAGGAGATGGGTCGTGCTCCAGGCAAAAGGCCTGAGCTCCTCCGGCAGGGAGTCCACCCGCCACTGACCCACCAGGAGTCCGGAACATTTCTCCCAGTTGATCCTGGTGGAGGACGCGGCCGAGTAAATCTCCTGGCACTCACGCATCCTCCGCAGGTCAGCGGGATCCTCTACCGCGAGGAGCACGTCATCGGCGTAAGCCGAGAGGACGACCTCCACGCCCGGCCCTTGCAGAGCCAGTCCCGTCAACCTCGTCCGCAAGGGGTGCAGGAAAGGCTCCACGCAAACGGCGTATAACTGGCCGGACATGGGGCATCCCTGGCGCACCCCTCTCCTAAAGCGAAGGGGCGCCGTCAAGGACCTGTTAACCTTAATCAGACACTCCGCGGCGGCGTACAAAAGTCGGATCCGGGCGACGAAATGCGTCCCGAACCCGAAAGCGTACAGAGTTCCGGGCAGATAGTCGTGATCCACCCTGTCGAACGCCTTCTATTGGTCGAGAGATAAGAAGGCGACCGACAGACCAGCCTCCTGGGAACAATGGATGAGGTCCCGGACCAGATGGATGTTATCGTGGATTGTCCGGCCCGGGACCGTGTAGGACTGGTCGGGGTGGATCATGTGGTCCAGCACGGCACCAAGGCGAGCAGACATCGCCCTGGCGAAGATTTTGTAGTCCGTGCTGAGGAGGGAGACCGGGCGCCAGTTCTTAAGGAGGCGGAGATCGCCCTTCTTAGGCAGCAGGACGATGACTGCCCTGCGCCAAGAGAGGGGCATCTCCCCGGTCGCCAGACTTTCCCCCAGGACCCGCGCGTAGTCGCTCCCCAGGACGTCCCAGAACGCCCTGTGGAACTCCACGGTCAGCCTGTCCAGCCCCGGGGATTTTCCCCTCGAGAGCCGGGCGAGGGCACCGGTCAGCTCCGCCAGGTTTAGCGGAGCTTCCAGATTTTCGGCGCCCTCCGGGCTGACCTTCGGCAGGTCCTCCCACAAAACTCTACGCGCTTCCTCGCTGGATGGATCCGGAGAGAACAGAGCCCCGTAATATTCACGGGCCCTGTTGTTGACGCCCTCCGGATCCGAGACGAGAGAGCCGTCGTCGGCCAGCAGCGTCAAGAGCTGCTTCCGGACACTCTGCCTTTTTTCCAGCGAGTAGAAGAAGTGGGAGCCGCGGTCCAGATCCCGACGAGCTGCAGGTCCTTCAGCGCGGCCTTCTTCGCTTCGTACACTGTCCGCAGGGCCGGGTCCTCGACGACTTGACCGAGACGGGATTCCAGGTCGAGCACCTCCTTGTGCATGAAAAAAATTCTTTTAGAGTCTACCTGTGAAAACATAAAACAATAACGGTGCCACCCAACCTGGGTGACACTCCAGACATTTACAAGGCCCTTTTTTTTCCCCCCTATTTTTTTTTGTTTTTTTTTGTGTTTTTCTTTTTTTTTGGTTTTTTTTGGGCACTAAAATCACAATTTTCCCTAGTGCCCCCTATAAAAGGGAAGGGGGACACTAAAATCACCGGCAATTAAAACAAATTAAACTTAAAAAACGTAAAATCAAATTAAAATTTGGTTGCCGGGCGTGATGATGCACTCCAGTCCCTCCGGTGCCCACCTCTCGCGGAAGGCCGCGAGCGTACCGGTGGACACCGCGTGCTCCATCTCCAAGGACACCCTGGACCGGATGTAAGAGCGGAAGAGAGGCAGGCAGTCAGGTTGAACGACCCCCTCGACCGCCCGCTGCCTGGACCGGCTGATGGCACCCTTGGCCGTGCCCAGGAGCAGTCCTACGAGGAGGCCTTCGGACCTACCCGCTCCCCTCCGCACAGGGTGCCCAAAGATCAGGAGAGTGGGACTGAAGTGCAGCCAGAATTTCAGGAGCAGCCCCTTCAAATAGTGGAACAGGGGCTGCAACCTTGTGCATTCAATAAAAACATGGAACACGGACTCCTCCAGACCGCAGAAATTGCAGGCGGCCTGGGAGTCCGTGAACCGGCTTAAAAATTTGTTGCACGGCACTGCTCCGTGCACCACCCTCCAGGCCAAGTCCCCGATGAATAGTGGGAGGACCCCTGCGTAGAGTGCCCTCCATCGGGGACCCCCGCCTCCTCCGGACGGCAAGATGGTACGCCATGGCGTGTCCGGACGGCCGGCGAGGATGGCAAAGTTGAGGGTGTGCAGGAGCAGCCCGTACAGGAAACCCCTCCGCGCGGAACTGAAAGGCACGGAGGGGATTTCCCCGAGGCGGCTCAAGTTGTGAGGCGCCGGCCCCCGAGGGAGGTTCCGGGGTTTGGCGCCGATGAGGAATTCCGTCCGGACGGGGGTCAGTTCGGACGGGATCTCCCCACGTGCTTGAGCCTCCTCGATACACCTAACGGAGTCAGGGCCCAGAGCTGTTTTTAGCGACTCGATGGCATCGGCCGCGCGGCGGACGTTGGCAGAATTTAGGCGCCGCGCCAGCGTGACTGGCGCCATCCAGCCCGCTCCTCCGCCATCGAGCAGGTCCCTGACTCTGGTCACCTCACCAGCCACAGCCCTCTCTTCCGACCGCCACATGAAGCCTCGGCCGTGGAGGTACGGATTCCCGAGCAGCGGTTCCTGCAGGACGGCCGCCACTCCAGCCGGCGGAGAGCTGCGCTTGGTGGAGACTTTGTTCCAGACCCTGATGAGTTCCCTGTAAAAGACAGGCAGCTCCCGGAGGGCGGTCCTGGCACCCCCCAAGTTCACAAACAGGAGCTGCGTGTCATAATTGAGGTCGAGCTGCTGGCGGAAGAAATACCTCGCCAGAGCACACCACCTAGGAGGGGGCTCGACGTAAAGGTATCTCTGCAGGGTCTGAAGACGGAAAGTCGCGAGCTGGGCGCTGACGCACACCAACGACTGACCGCCCTCCTCAAGCGGGAGACTCAAGACCGCGGCAGAGACCCAGTGCTTCCTGTTGTTCCAGAAGAAGTCCACCAGCTTCTTCTGTATCTTGGCGACAAACGCAGGGGGAGGGGTCAAAGTGACCAGCCGGTACCACAGCATTGCGGCCACCAGCTGGTTTATGACTAGCGCTCGACCCCTGTAGGACAGCACTCGGAGCAGTCCTGTCCAGCGCCCTAGGCGAGCGGCGACCTTGGCCTCCAGCTCCTGCCAGTTCGCCGGCCAGGCTCCCTCGTCGGGGCTAAGGTAGACTCCCAGATAGAGGAGATGGGTCGTGCTCCAGGCAAAAGGCCTGAGCTCCTCCGGCAGGGAGTCCACCCGCCACTGACCCACCAGGAGTCCGGAACATTTCTCCCAGTTGATCCTGGTGGAGGACGCGGCCGAGTAAATCTCCTGGCACTCACGCATCCTCCGCAGGTCAGCGGGATCCTCTACCGCGAGGAGCACGTCATCGGCGTAAGCCGAGAGGACGACCTCCACGCCCGGCCCTTGCAGAGCCAGTCCCGTCAACCTCGTCCGCAAGGGGTGCAGGAAAGGCTCCACGCAAACGGCGTATAACTGGCCGGACATGGGGCATCCCTGGCGCACCCCTCTCCTAAAGCGAAGGGGCGCCGTCAAGGACCTGTTAACCTTAATCAGACACTCCGCGGCGGCGTACAAAAGTCGGATCCGGGCGACGAAATGCGTCCCGAACCCGAAAGCGTACAGAGTTCCGGGCAGATAGTCGTGATCCACCCTGTCGAACGCCTTCTATTGGTCGAGAGATAAGAAGGCGACCGACAGACCAGCCTCCTGGGAACAATGGATGAGGTCCCGGACCAGATGGATGTTATCGTGGATTGTCCGGCCCGGGACCGTGTAGGACTGGTCGGGGTGGATCATGTGGTCCAGCACGGCACCAAGGCGAGCAGACATCGCCCTGGCGAAGATTTTGTAGTCCGTGCTGAGGAGGGAGACCGGGCGCCAGTTCTTAAGGAGGCGGAGATCGCCCTTCTTAGGCAGCAGGACGATGACTGCCCTGCGCCAAGAGAGGGGCATCTCCCCGGTCGCCAGACTTTCCCCCAGGACCCGCGCGTAGTCGCTCCCCAGGACGTCCCAGAACGCCCTGTGGAACTCCACGGTCAGCCTGTCCAGCCCCGGGGATTTTCCCCTCGAGAGCCGGGCGAGGGCACCGGTCAGCTCCGCCAGGTTTAGCGGAGCTTCCAGATTTTCGGCGCCCTCCGGGCTGACCTTCGGCAGGTCCTCCCACAAAACTCTACGCGCTTCCTCGCTGGATGGATCCGGAGAGAACAGAGCCCCGTAATATTCACGGGCCCTGTTGTTGACGCCCTCCGGATCCGAGACGAGAGAGCCGTCGTCGGCCAGCAGCGTCAAGAGCTGCTTCCGGACACTCTGCCTTTTTTCCAGCGAGTAGAAGAAGTGGGAGCCGCGGTCCAGATCCCGACGAGCTGCAGGTCCTTCAGCGCGGCCTTCTTCGCTTCGTACACTGTCCGCAGGGCCGGGTCCTCGACGACTTGACCGAGACGGGATTCCAGGTCGAGCACCTCCTTGTGCATGAATCCAAAAAAATTAGTTTTCAGGTGCAGCAGGTAATCAGGAAGTTGAATGGAATGTTGGCCTTCATTGCGAGAGAGATGGAGTACAAAAGCAGGGAGGTCCTGCTGCAACTGTATAGGGTATTGGTGAGGCCGCACCTGGAGTACTGCATGCAGTTTTGGTCACCTTACTTAAGGAAGGATATACTGGCTTTGGAGGGGGTACAGAGACGATTCACAAGGCTGATTCCGGGTTACCTTATGATGATAGATTGAGTAGACTGGGTCTTTACTCGTTGGAGTTCAGAAGGATGAGGGGTGATCTTATAGAAACATTTAAAATAATGAAAGGGATAGACAAGATAGAGGCAGAGAGGTTGTTTCCACTGGTCGGGGAGACTAGAACTAGGGGGCACAGCCTCAAAATACGGGGGAGCCAATTTAAAACCGAGTTGAGAAGGAATTTCTTCTCCCAGAGGGTTGTGAATCTGTGGAATTCTCTGCCCAAGGAAGCAGTTGAGGCTAGCTCATTGAATGTATTCAAGTCACAGATGGATAGATTTTTAACCAATAAGGGAATTAAGGGTTACGGGGAGCGGGCGGGTAAGTGGAGCTGAGTCCACGGCCAGATCAGCCATGATCTTGTTGAATGGCGGAGCAGGCTCGAGGGGCTAGATGGCCTACTCCTGTTCCTAATTCTTATGTTCTTATAAATGCAAGTTGTTATTGTAAAGTACTATTCCAATTTACATTTACATTGCTTAAATTAGTTTATATACCTCTAAAAGATCACCTCTCAAGCACTTCCTTTCTAGGCTGTAAAGCCTAAATTTCTCCAACGCTTTTTGTTATAACTCAGATCTTGGACACTGGGGATCAGCCTTGCGGCTCTTCACTGCACTGCCTCCAGTGCTTGGGGTAGAAACTGCCCCCCCCCCCCCGAAAACGGGGCGCACGCACCCTATTTCAATGGTTTTTACCACAGCTGTGGCACAGGTCGCTTCAAGCGAAATTCCGCTCTGTTGTTTGTTTTTATTTGGATCGGAAGTCGCTCTTAACGTGGGCAGTGACTACACGAGAGGGGCAGGTACGAGGGCGGTGACTACACGAGAGGGGCGAAAGTTGGAGGCGGTGACTACACGTGAGGGGCGGGTACAGGGGTGGTGACTACACGAGAGGGGTGGGTACGGGGGCGGTGACTACACGAGAGGGGCAGGTATGGGGGCGGTGACTACACGAGAGGGGCGGGTACGGGGCAGTGACTACACGAGAGGGGCAGGTACGGGGGCGGTGACTACACGAGAGGGGCAGGTATGGGGGCGGTGACTACACGAGAGGGGCGGGTACGGGGCAGTGACTACACGAGAGGGGCAGGTACGGGGGCGGTGACTACACGAGAGGGGCGAAAGTTGGAGGCGGTGACTACACGTGAGGGGCGGGTACGGGGGCGGTGACTACACGAGAGGGGCGGGTACGGGGGCAGTGACTACACGAGAGGGGCGAAAGTTGGTGGCGGTGTGGAGTGACTGCCGCGATGATGTAATCAACGGCACGGCGTCAACACAGCTCTCCCCTTCACGGTTTTAAAACTTCGGGCCGCTGGGCCACCAGGGAGGGTTTTGGCCGGGCCAGCGGCCTGCTGGCGACCCGGCTGAGCCCGGGGGGCATAATGGGGGTGGGCTACATGGCAGTCGGCCCCCGACCACATGGGGGCAGCGGAAGTGCATCCTCCCTTTTAAGGGAAGCCGCATGGCCATTGCAGAAGGCCGCAGCCTCACTGCAGCACCAGGAAAAAACAGGTTTGAGCACCGCTGGGCGGGCCGAAGGTTTTCCGAGGGAAATGTCGCCATCGGGCCGGCAGATCAGCGGTAAACGCAGTGATGATGAGCTTAATATGGATCGGCAGCAGTCGAGCGGTGGGGATATCGGGGCAACGCCGGGAAACCTCGGAAGGGCAATTGGGCTAGCAGCGGCCATTCCACGAAAAGTCGCCGCCCACTCCACTCCACAGCATGGCACCAATGGTAACAGGCCTTAAGGAGGGGGGCAATTTCTGCCCCCCTGGTGTCTTAATAACTAGAACTGAACAGTGTTCAAGGGTGTGGTCTGACCAGAGGACTGACTGTACAGTTTGTTCATGACTTTCTCCGATTGTACAAGGCTGTTTCAGCCATGTAGTCCTACAGATCGCTGCTCTGGACCATTTGGACAGATTAAGTGTCGGGTCTAAAAGACTCCTCGGTCTCTTTGAACTTTATCCTAAGCTACTGCGACACCATACATGGAGTACGTGTACTTTCTTCTTATGTACTTTACACTTGCCTACATTAAATTTCATCTGCCATTGTTCTGCCCACTTAAATATTTTATCCATCTGATTCTGTCATTTATCAGCTGCCTCTTCACCATTATACAGCCTTTCCTAGTTTAGAATCTGGAAATGTGACCACTTTGCATTGTATTTTTGAATCCAAGTCACTGATTTAAATTAGACACAGTAGCTGTCCCAGCTCAGAGCCAGGGGCACCCCAGTTCATGCTTCACCCCAACCCCCGATGAGAAGCTTCTCGAGAAATCAAAAGAGAATTGCTGCTTTAAATATTAATGAGTAATATTTACAATAACTCTAACAGTCTCAGGAATTTAAAATATGCCTTCCGCAGATATACTGCAAATAAACAATTGAAAATTTAAAATTTTTCACACAGGATACCTTGTTTTTTTTTTAAAACCTTGTTAACATTTCACTGAACTGCCCAATTAATGAGACATTCCAACAGCTGCAATGTTAAGTGCCATTGATTTCAACGTTGGGGGAGAAGCAGAATGCAAGTGAATTTCTTTTGTTACACAGCTCGAGCGGTTTGCATTGGGTGTTCCTGCATCTGATGATTCAGTCTTGACTATTCACTCAGATTATCAGCCACAAAAACACACCGTACAATCTTTCTTTTGTTCTTGCTAAGGATCTGCAATATTCAGGGGAAAATTGTTATTTTCTGGATTGGATTGTGGTGTCAATCCAGAACACTTCTGTGCTATACCTGGATCGGCACGGCATGGATTTATAATCTGCAATTCCGCAAGCACAAAGTTCCTCAACACAGTTTGGCTATCGTGGGAGGAGGCAATGGGCAGAGGGGCATCACTTTACAAAAGGGAGGGAGAACAAAAAAGGGCGAGGCAAACCAGGATTCTCTCATTGCCCTGGTGAGAAGCTGGTTTCACACCAACAAGGGGCCTGGGAACAGGTTACATCCGCTCAGCCACAGACCATTGTGTGGGACGCAAATGAGAGATAAAACCAGTGAGGAAAAATATAACATGTTACGGATAGCAAAGAGGACAGGTTACATTTTGTTGAAGATCTGTGCACAGAGTGTCACACAGCTTCTAATTCAGCTTTAAAGTTTCAAAAGATACATCATGTGAAAACTTTCACAACAGTCAATGTAAATCCAACACCAAAGCTGGCAAGCCACTTCATTTGAATAACATTTAAAAATCAACCAGCAAGCTTGAAGCTTGGTGACTTTGTTGCAGCCTAAAACAGCTTAAACCTGGCAACATATTAAACAGGGAACACAGAACTCCCCTGTTTAACATTCAAAACATCCATCCGAACAATTTGGTTTGGATTGTTTCATAGAGTGCAGAAATCCAAACCGTTCCATTGGCCAAACTGATTCACAAACCCGCCGGCAGGTTTAAGCCGTTGAAGGGTAGAGTAACAGTGCATAAATTTCAAAGTGGGGATGATCTAGTCACCTTGGGGAGATACGGCATTCCCCGAATTCTTTGCACCATCTTCTCTCCTTCGGGGTGGATCTTAGCAACATGCTTCCACATCCTGTCCCAGGTGGCCTCATCGACAGGCAATCCCCCTCGGTTGATGTAGAAAGGAACCCCTTCATCCCGGAATTCCTCATCGCCATCCTCGTCCTGGTCCTCTTCTCTCAGGAGGTGCCTCTCCACACTGACGGGACCCACGCTGGCTGACCTTCGCCTAACAAAGGAACCATCTCCTCTCCCCCCTGGCATTGCTAATGTTTTTAAAACTTAAAAGAAAAAAAACAAAATCTCTCCTTCCCTCACTTTGACAATATCCCTGCAGCACAGATCAACATGGCGTGGTGCAGTGCAATAACACTAAACTGTACAAAATAAATTAGCTGAAAAAAAATTCTCAAATGCAGTTTTTAGAAAAACCATTGCTATGAATGTATTCCTTATAAAATATTTCAAAAACAATTAAAATGTCAATAGATTAGGGCTAGTAACAAAAATATACTGCACGGGGTTAATACATTAATTACAAAGCTGCAGCGAGTGGGGCAGTGGGGTGAGCTGACAAGTGCCGTACCCCTTGCATTGCCCCTCCATGCCTGCCCAATGCCAGCCAGCCAGCCCTCACCCTTCGCTCCGGCCGCGCATTGTCCCCACTGGCCCCGCCCATTCCCAGCCTTTCCCCGCACTCCCATTGGTCGGATTGCCAGCTGGGCAGGGCGAGGGGGGGGCAGGGGCAACACGACGCATGCGCGCATCCCGGTTTTTTACTGAATTCCCCCGAGCATTACGTCACCGTTTGCTGATAGGCCCCTCCCTCCCTGGTAAATCTGAATTTAAAATAAAAACCCAATCGGCGGGTTCGGACGGGAGAGGTTTTGTTTTTTTGACTCTCGGGCCCGCGAGCGCGGGGTTTTTCGGGTTTATTGTGAGGCCGCCGCCGCTCCGGGCGGGCAGACAGCGGGCGGGAGGCGCAGAGCCGGAGCCGGCGCACTGGGGCCGCTGTCCGCCCGCCCCATCCTCCCGCCCTTCCTCAGGCGCTCGTCCCATTCATTTATTGCTCACACCTCCATCACTCGTTCGCTTACACGACGCCGGGACCTAACTATTCTCATCCTGTGTCGAAGCTTTTATTTATTTATTTTTTGCCTTTTCACCAAAATTCCTTTCACTCGAAGTCTGGTTGGACTGCACATGCGTCGCCAAGCCAGTGCATTGTGGGAAATAGAGTTCATTGGTGGAGGTATTTGTTTGCCATTTAAAAACTGCATCGCTCATTTCAGTCATTATCGGTTTCAACCTGTTACCAGAATGCTGCTAATTATTTTTTTTTGACGCCCTTGATAAATATTTTGAAAGCAAAAAAAAATGTGTTTAACGCACGCGCAGTACGCATTAGCGTAGTGGATGGCGCAGGCGCACTGTAATCACTCGGTGCGCTGTGCTTTGCGCAGGCGCACTGCCGTCAGCCACGGTGCTCCGTGCCTCGCGCAGGCGCACTGTGGCCCTTCGGCGCGCTTGTTGTGGGCGTGCTTCTCGCGCAGGCGCGGCGGGTTGGTAAGGGAAGGGCGCTGAGGCTGTTGCAGTTACCAAGGGAGACGGGTGAAGCTGTGCCGGGCAAGAGCGTGTCCCGGCGGGAAGATCAGCCTGGCACCGGCGGGAAGGGAGGGGGGGGACCAGCGCAGGTAAGCACAGGAGCAAAAGATGATTCCCCCCCCCCAAACCTTCTGTAACGGCAGTCGGTGAGGGGACGCTCCTCACTTCCCATTGAATGTGTGAGGTGTGAAACTTAGTCCCAGGCTGGGCCCTGCTTGGTTAGGCCCGGCCCGGGGCCCGGGGAGCAGCCCTCGCTGCCCCAGTCAGTGCAGCAACAAGCTGACACCTCGCTGGCTCCCAGCTCCCATTGACCCGAACCTTGCCTGCTTTATCCCAGCTTTGGCATCGGAAGACGCAGGGGTTCTGTCTGGTCCTCTGTCACTGCTTTGTTTTGCATTATTGAATATCCCTTCAAGAATGGTGAGTTTAGTTACACATTTAAATATATATAGGTGCAGGTTAGATCCAACAAGGCTCCCAGACATCCATTTGATCTCTTCCTACCAGAAGGGGATTTTAGAGAGTTATATAAGATAAGGAACAGGAATGGTTAATCTGGAGTCACAGTGGCTGCAGAACAAGGTGATGTAGATACACTCCAAAATCATTTTATAGGAGACAGTTGGATGTTGTTTGGGAGCTGTAAATGTTTACAGAAGGGTGATGTAGATTGATGCCCCTATTCTTTGTGAAGAGCAATGTTTCTGTTAGTTTAAAAAAAAAATGTTCACTGGAATTGGCAAATAGTTTTATGTCTCATCTGAAGCGTGGCACCTCAATATACAGTTATCCTTCAATACTAGGACCTTTTTGTTTATTGTGGTATATATCAATGATTTAGACTTCAATGTAGGGGTATGATTAAGAAGTTGTTTCAAAAATTGGCTGTGCCGTTGATAGTGAGGAAGAAAGCTGTAGACTGCAGGAAGATATCCATAGACTGGTAAGGCGGGCAGAAAAGTGGCAAATGGAATTTAATCCAGAGAAGTGTGAGCATTTGAGGAGGGCTAACAAGGCAAGGGAATACAAAATAAATGGTAGGATACTGAGAAGTGTAGTGGAACAGGGGTGCAAGGTGTTAGATATGCAGACTATAGATATACTCTATGTAGTCACTGTATAGTTGCATAAGATGGAGACTTGATGTACAATCAAAAAGGTTTACACTGTGTATATACTATGCTGGCACCACTAGAGGGTGCAACTGGTGGAGACTGGGGTTTCCTGCCCTGGTGGCAGGGGCTGCATTAAAGGGTGGCCACCATGCGGCTGCCTCACTCGAGTTATGAATAAAGGACCAAGGTCACTATAGTTTGAGTACAACACATTGCCTCGTGGAGTCATTCACAAGTACATTATAGACATAACACAAGGGACGTAGACTTGAACGGAGATGGCGGACAACGGGTTTAGCCATTCACCGCCAGATCTGTCTGGACCACATAAAGCATTATCAGGTCCTGCTCTCATCTGCCAAAATTCCATTGCAGAATGATTCTGAAATAGTGAGCAAAGATAAACGCTGGCTCATGTTCTCCACTGCTAACCATCTTCGTAAACTCCTCTCCCCTGTCTCCTACACCCTCACCTCTGACAACAAATGTGAGGAGCTTATGGACTTCTTTGTCTCTAAGATTGAGACCATTTGATCAACTGCCTCTGCCTCTTCCCTTCTTTCCCCTAGCCCACCGGGCCAAACTTCCTCTGAGGTTCCCCCCTGCCCTAGCCCTGAACTCGCATCTTTCTCCAGTTTCTCTTTGATCTCCCCTCATGACCTCTCCACGCTCATCTTGTCCATGAGACCCACATCCTGCTCCCTTGATCCTATTTCTACCAAACTGCTGACCACCCAACTTCCTTTTCTGGCTCCCATGTTAGCCAACATTGTTAATGTTTCTCTCTCGGGCACTGTCTCCCTCTCCCTCAAATCATAGAATGGTTACAGCACAGAAGGCGGCCATTCGGCCTGTTTAGCCCATGCGGCTCGCTGCAAGAGCACCTCAGCTAGTCCCGCTCCCCGCTCTTTCTCTGTAGCCCTGCAAATTCTTGAATGTGCACTTGAAATGCCGTAACCAACAAGGCTACAGATCAAGAGCTGGAAAGTGCAATTAGGCTGGATGGCTCTCTTTCTGTTGGCACAGGCACGATGGGCTGAATGACCTCCATCGGCACTATAAATTTCTATGCTTCTATGAATACTGTATTGGAGTTTCAGTGTAGAAATTATGTGTTCATGTCCTGTGAAAGGCTTGAATCTACAATATTGTAATCAGGAACTGAGAACTCTAAAAATGGAACCAAGTTGGCCCCCATGGGAAGCCTGGCTGATTTGATTCTGAGTGGGTGGGAATGGAAGAGGAAATCTGCAGTCAGGTTAGAGAGATGATTAGAAATAATACAATTACTGTTCAGAAAGATTTTCGGGATCAACTTAGCGACTGGGATGGAGAGGGTATAAATGGAGAATAGGGAATCGAATCCCTAAAGTATGTACAAGCCTACAAGGGAAAAAGTATTGCTAAATCTGGCTGAGCAATGTCATGGATCAGGTCAATGAGATAAATGTTGGTGAGCATCTTGGGAGTAGTGACCACAATATAATGATGTCAGTAAGGGCAGGCATCGATGACGAGGTCCAACACCACCTCCAGTGTGCCAGCGCAGCCTTCGGTCGCCTGAGGAAGAGAGTGTTTGAAGACCAGGACCTCAAATCTGGCACTAAGCTTGTGGTCTACAGGGCAGTAGTGTTACCTGCCCCCCTATATGGCTGAGAGACGTGGACTATATACTGCAGACACCTCAAAGCGCTGGAGAAGTGCCACCAGGCTTGCCTCCGCAAGATCCTGCAAATCCACTGGGAGGATAGACGCACCAACGTCAATGTTCTTGCTCAGGCCAACATTCCCAGCATCGAAGCACTGACCACACTTGACCAGCTCCGTTGGACGGGCCACATCGTCCGCATGGCTGATATGAGACTCCCAAAGCAAGCGCTCTACTCGGAACTCTGACATGGCAAGCGAGCCCCAGGTGGGTAGAGGAAATGTTTCAAGGACACCCTCAAAGCCTCCTTGATAAAATGCAACATCCCCACCGGCACCTGGGGGACCCTGGCCAAAGACTGCGCAAAGTGGAGGAAGAGCATCCGGGAAGGTGCTGAGCACCTCGAGTCTCGTCGCCGAGAGTATGCAGAAACCCAGCGCAGGCAGCGAAAGGAGCGTGCGGCAAACCTGTCCCACCCTTCCTTTCCTTCAACCACTATCTGTCCCACCTGTGACAGAGACTGTAATTCCCGCATTGGACTGTTCAGTCACCTGAGAACTCACTTTTAGAGTGGAAGCAAGTCTGTCTCGATTCCGAGGGACTGCCTATGATGATAATGATGTACTAGAAGCAGTCTACAAAAACTAGAAGCCCAGATTGGAATAGGGCAGATTCTGGAAATATGATTGAGCTAGCTGAGGTAAGGTGGAAGGAGACATTGGAAGCCACTGCTACCAATAATGCTCCCACAAAGTTGAGTAATTTGAAAAAAACCTCAAAATATATCAAATCACTAAATCAGAGGCACTGCATGTATTGTGCATTCCATTGGAATCAAACATTGCACCCTTCAAATCTTAATGATCTCCCACACATCGTCTACGGTTGAGTGGAAGGGCAGGGGGGAGTAGCCTTTGCTCAGGCTCCGGTCAGTGTTGCTATACGCAGCCTATCCAGTGCGATCGGCACTTCAGCCACATGAGCGTGTACAGCAGGTGAGCGGTGATTCCTGCAGGTTGGAATTTGGTGTTTGCTGTAGCATTTCAATTCAAGGTGCAGCCGAAACCTTGCAGTTCTTGCACTAGTAACGGGCAAATCCGTGTTGCGGCAGTCTCCGTGGCACTGCGCTTCCGTGTGCTGCAATGCAGAGCAATAGTGACATCGGTTGTCCGCACACACCTGTGTTTCCAAATCCACCCCCCTGAGGCTCCTAATAGCTGGATTCCTGTGACGAGGAGCCCTAATGCTTGGCCATCGACTAACCTTGCTTTGGAATGTCTGACTACAGTATTCCATTTCACTTTGTTTCCTGAAGGCATCCCAGTTTGAATGCCAATTCTAAGAGTTTGTGAGATGAGAGTGGCAGAGTACTCTATTCACATTGAGGGTGCTGTGTAACAAAGTAATTCAGACAGAGGGAAAAGAAAGCAGCAACTGCTGGAAGTACATCTAAAACAAAAACATCATGTAGGATCAACAGACAGAATCCGATTTATTACTTATCCCGAGTTGTCCAGTTCTTGAAGTCATCATCCTTCCATGATGGCTAGGCAATTCTGGGATTTTAACCCATCAAACACTCCCAGGGCAGGTACAGCACGGGGATACATACAGAGTAAAGCTCCCTCGACACTATCCCATCACACACACTCAGGCCAGGTACAGCACGGGGTTAGATACAGAGTAAAGCTCTGTCTATACTGTCCCATCAAACACTCCCAGGGCAGGTACAGCACGGGGTTACATAGAGTAAAGCTCTGTCTACACTGTCCCATCAAACACTCTCCGGGCAGGTACAGCACAGGGTTACATACAGAGTAAAGCTCTGTCTACACTGTCCCATCACACACTCCCAGGGCAGGTACAGCACGGGGTTACATACAGAGTAAAGCTCTGTCTACACTGTCCCATCAAACACTCTCAGGGCAGGTACAGCACGGGGTTACATAGAGTAAAGCTCTGTCTACACTGTCCCATCAAACACTCTCCGGGCAGGTACAGCACAGGGTTACATACAGAGTAAAGCTCTGTCTACACTGTCCCATCACACACTCCCAGGGCAGGTACAGGGGGTTAGATACAGAGTAAAGCTCTGTCTACACTGTCCCATCAAACACTCCCAGGGCAGGTACAGCACGGGGTTACATACAGAGTAAAGCTCTGTCTACACTGTCCCATCAAACACTCTCAGGGCAGGTACAGCACGGGGTTACATACAGAGTAAAGCTCTGTCTACACTGTCCCATCACACACTCCCAGGGCAGGTACAGGGGGTTAGATACAGAGTAAAGCTCCCTCTACACTGTCCCATCAAACACTCTCAGGGCAGGTACAGCACGGGGTTACATACAGAGTAAAGCTCTGTCTACACTGTCCCATCACACACTCCCAGGGCAGGTACAGGGGGTTAGATACAGAGTAAAGCTCCCTCTACACTGTCCCATCACACACTCCCAGGGCAGGTACAGCACGGGGTTAGATACAGGGTAAAGCTCCCGCTTTCCCATCCTATCAAATGCTCTCGGGTCAGTTATAGTACAAGGTCATGAAAAGTTAAGTTCCTTCTCCTCCCCCTGCTTAGGCAGTCCCTCAGAGTCGAGGATGACTTGCTTCCACACTAAAAATGAGTTCTTGGGTGACTGCGGGACCTGCAGTCTCTGTCCCACCTGTGACAGACGGTGATTGAAGGAATGGCTGGGTGGTGTCCCTGGTTACCGTGCGCTCCTTCCGCTGTCTACGCTTGGCTTCAGCTTGCTCTCTGCGAAGAGACTCAATGTTCAGTGGCTTTCCGGATACCTCTCCTCCACTTCGGGCGGTCTCAGGCCAGGGGTTCCCAGGTGTCGGTGGAGATGTTGCACTTTTTCAAGGAGGCTTTGAGGGTGTCCTTGAAGCGTTTCCTCTGCCCACTTGGGACTCGCTTGCTGTGTCGAACCTCCGAGTAGAGTGCTTGTTTTGGGAGTCTTGTGTCATGAATGCGAACAATGTGGCCCGTCCAGAGGAGCTGATCGAGTGTGGTCAATGCTTCGATGCTGGGGATGTTGGCCTGAGCGAGAACACTGACGTTGGTGCGTCTGTCCTCCCAGGGAATTTGCAGGATCTTGCGGAGACAGCGTTGGTGGTACTTCTCCAGCGCTTTGAGATGCCTGCTGTCATCATCAGAGGCAGTCCCTCGGAATTGAGGAAGAGTTGTTTCCATTCTTAAAATGAGTCCTTAGGTGGCTGAACAGTCCAATACGAGGGCCTCAGTCCCTGTCACAGGTGGGACAGATAGTCGTTGAGGGTAAGTGAGGGTGGGACGGATTTGTCGCACGCTCCTTCCGCTGCCTGCACTTGATTTCTGTATGCTCTCGGCGATGAGACTCGAGGTGCTCAGTGCCCTCCCGGATGCACTTCCTCCACTTTGGGCAGTCTTTGGCCAGGGACTCCCAGGTGTGGGTGGGGATGTTGCACTTTATCGGGGAGTCTATGCACTTTGAGGGTGTCTATGTAACGTTTCCTCTGCCCACCGTTGGCTCATTTGCCATGAAGGAGTTCCAAGTAGAGCACTTGCTTTGGGAGTCTCGTGTCTGGCATGCGGACAATGTGGCCTGTCCAGCAGAGCTGATTGAGTGTAGTCAATGCTGGGGATGTTGGCCTGGTCGAGGACGCAAATGTTGGTGAACATAAGAACATAAGAATTAGGAACAGGAGTAGGCCATCTAGCCCCTCGAGCCTGCTCCGCCATTCAATAAGATCATGGCTGATCTGGCCGTGGACTCAGCTCCACTTACCCGCCCGCTCCCCGTAACCCTTAATTCCCTTATTGGTTAAAAATCTATCTATCTGTGACTTGAATACATTCAATGAGCTAGCCTCAACTGCTTCCTTGGGCAGAGAATTCCACAGATTCACAACCCTCTGGGAGAAAAAATTCTTTCTCAACTCGGTTTTAAATTGGCTCCCCCGTATTTTGAGGCTGTGCCCCCTAGTTCTAGTCTCCCCGACCAGTGGAAACAACCTCTCTGCTCTATCTTATCTATCTCTTTCATTATTTTAAATGTTTCTATAAGATCACCCCTCATCCTTCTGAACTCCAACGAGAAAAGACCCAGTCTACTCCTCCCAGGGGATTTGTAGGATCTTGCGGAGACATCGTTGGTGGTATTTCTCAAGCGACTTGAGGTGTCTGCTGTACATGGTCCATGTCTCTGAGTCATACAGGAGGGCAGGTATTACTACAGCCCTGTAGACCATGAGCTTGGTGGAAGATTTGAGAGCCTGGTCTTCAAACACTCTTTTCCTCAGGCGGCCAAAGGCTGCACTGGTGCACTGAAGGCGGTGTTGAATCTCGTCATCAATGTCTGCTCTTGTTAACAGTAGGCTCCTGAGGTATGGGAAATGGTCCACGTTGTCCAGGGCTGCGCTGTGCACTTGGATAACCGGGGGGCAGTGCTGTGTGGCAGGGTCAGGTTGGTTGAGACCTTTGTCTTACATATCTTTAGTGTAAGGCCCATGCTCTCGTATGCCTCGGTGAAGGTGTTGACGATGGCTTGGAGTTCGGCCTCCGAGTGCGCGCAGACACAGTCTGCGTACTGTAGTTCGATGACGGAGGATGGGACGACCTTGGATCTGGCCTGGAGGCGGCGGAGGTTGAACAGATTCTGGTTTGTTCTGTAGTTTAGCTCCACTTCAGCGGGGGAGCTTGCTGAGGGTGAGATGGAGCATTGCAGCAAGGAAGATCGAGAAGAGCGTTAGTGCGATGACGCAGCCTTGCTTGACCCCGGTCCGGACGTGGATTGGGTCTGTGATGGATCCGCTGGTCAGAATCACGGCTTGCATATCATCATGGAGCCGACGGAGGATGGTGACAAACTTTTAAGAGCAGCCAAAATGCTCCATAATCCCTCACGGTTGACTGTGAGGTCAAAGAAGGCCGTGTACAAGGGCATTTCTCTTGTAACTGCTGCACGGTTTAGAAATTTACAGCGCGGAAGGAGGCCATTTCGGCCCATCGTGTCTGCGCCGGCCGATAGAGCCACACAGCCCTCAGTCAGCAGCCCTGAAGGTTACGTATATATCTAAAAACAATGGCGGACAGGCAAAGAGCATCCGGCCCAACCAGTCCGCCCCACATAACCGCGACCAATGTCCTCGGGGGAGTGTTTGCTAGTGCTGTTGGGGAGGAGTTAAACTAATATGGCAGGGGGATGGGAACCAATGCAGGGAGATAGAGAGAAACAAAAAGGAGGCAAAAACAAAAGACAGAAAGGAGATGAGGAAAAGTGGAGGGCAGAGAAACCCAAGGCAAAGAACAAAAAGGGCCATTGTACAGCAAAATTCTAAAAGGACAGAGGGTGTTAAAAAAACAAGCCTAAAGGCTTTGTGTCTTAATGCAAGGAGTATCCGCAATAAGGTGGATGAATTAACTGTGCAAATAGATGTTAACAAATATGATGTGATTGGGATTACGGAGACGTGGCTCCAGGATGAGCAGGGCTGGGAACTCAACATCCAGGGGTATTCAACATTCAGGAAGGATAGAATAAAAGGAAAATGAGGTGGGGTAGCATTGCTGGTTAAGGAGGAGATTAAGGCAATAGTTAGGAAGGACATTAGCTTGGATGATGTGGAATCTATATGGGTAGAGCTGCAGAACACCAAAGGGCAAAAAACGTTAGTGGGAGTTGTGTACAGACCTCCAAACAGTAGTAGTGATGTTGGGGAGGGCATCAAACAGGAAATTAGGGGTGCGTGCAATAAAGGTGCAGCAGTTATAATGGGTGACTTTAATATGCACATAGATTGGGCTAACCAAACTGGAAGCAATACGGTGGAGGAGGATTTTCTGGAGTGCATAAGGGATGGTTTTTTAGACCAATATGTCGAGGAACCAACTAGGGGGGAGGCCATCTTAGACTGGGTGTTATGTAATGAGAAAGGATTAATTAGCAATCTCGTTGTGCGAGGCCCCTTGGGGAAGAGTGACCATAATATGGTGGAATTCTGCATTAGGATGGAGAATGAAACAGTTAATTCAGAGACCATGGTCCAGAACTTAAAGAAGGCTAACTTTGAAGGTATGAGGCGTGAATTGGCTGAGATGGATTGGCGAATGATACTTAAGGGGTTGACTGTGGATGGGCAATGGCAGACATTTAGAGACCGCATGGATGAACTACAACAATTGTACATTCCTGTCTGGCATAGAAATAAAAAAGGGAAGGTGGCTCAACCGTGGCTATCAAGGGAAATCAGGGATAGTATTAAAGCCAAGGAAGTGGCATACAAATTGGCCAGAAATAGCAGCGAACCTGGGGACTGGGAGAAATTTAGAACTCAGCAGAGGAGGACAAAGGGTTTGATTAGGGCAGGGAAAATGGAGTATGAGAAGAAGCTTGCAGGGAACATTAAGACGGATTGCAAAAGTTTCTATAGATATGTAAAGAGAAAAAGGTTAGTAAAGACAAATGTAGGTCCCCTGCAGTCAGAATCAGGGGAAGTCATAACGGGGAACAAAGAAATGGCGGACCAATTGAACAAGTACTTTGGTTCGGTATTCACGAAGGAGGACACGAACAACCTTCCGGTTATAAAAGGGGTCAGGGGGTCTAGTAAGGAGGAGGAACTGAGGGAAATCCTTATTAGCCGGGAGATTGTGTTGGGGAAATTGATGGGATTGAAGGCCGATAAATCCCCAGGGCCTGATGGACTGCATCCCAGAGTACTTAAGGAGGTGGCCTTGGAAATAGTGGATGCGTTGACAGTCATTTTCCAACATTCCATTGACTCTGGATCAGTTCCTATGGAGTGGAGGGTAGCCAATGTAACCCCACTTTTTAAAAAAGGAGGGAGAGAGAAAACAGGGAATTATAGACCGGTCAGCCTGACATCGGTAGTGGGTAAAATGATGGAATCAATTATTAAGGATGTCATAGCAGTGCATTTGGAAAGAGGTGACATGATAGGTCCAAGTCAGCATGGATTTGTGAAAGGGAAATCATGCTTGACAAATCTTCTGGAATTTTTTGAGGATGTTTCCAGTAGAGTGGATAAGGGAGAACCAGTTGATGTGGTATATTTGGACTTTCAGAAGGCGTTCGACAAGGTCCCACACAAGAGATTGATGTGCAAAGTTAGAGCACATGGGATTGGGGGTAGTGTACTGACATGGATTGAGAACTGGTTGTCAGACAGGAAGCAAAGAGTAGGAGTAAATGGGTACTTTTCAGAATGGCAGGCAGTGACTAGTGGGGTACCGCAAGGTTCTGTGCTGGGGCCCCAGCTGTTTACACTGTACATTAATGATTTAGATGAGGGGATTAAATGTAGTATCTCCAAATTTGCGGATGACACTAAGTTGGGTGGCAGTGTGAGCTGCGAGGAGGATGCTGCAGAGCGACTTGGATAGGTTAGGTGAGTGGGCAAATGCATGGCAGATGAAGTATAATGTGGATAAATGTGAGGTTATCCACTTTGGTGGTAAAAACAGAGAGACAGACTATTATCTGAATGGTGACAGATTAGGAAAAGGGGAGGTGCAAAGAGACCTGGGTGTCATGGTACATCAGTCATTGAAGGTTGGCATGCAGGTGCAGCAGGCGGTTAAGAAAGCAAATGGCATGTTGGCCTTCATAGCAAGGGGATTTGAGTACAGGGGCAGGGAGGTGTTGCTACAGTTGTACAGGGCATTGGTGAGGCCACACCTGGAGTATTGTGTACAGTTTTGGTCTCCTAACCTGAGGAAGGACATTCTTGCTATTGAGGGAGTGCAGCGAAGGTTCACCAGACTGATTCCCGGGATGGCGGGACTGACCTATCAAGAAAGACTGGATCAACTGGGCTTGTATTCACTGGAGTTCAGAAGAATGAGAGGGGACCTCATAGAAACATATAAAATTCTGACGGGGTTAGACAGGTTAGATGCAGGAAGAATGTTCCCAATGTTGGGGAAGTCCAGAACCAGGGGTCACAGTCTAAGGATAAGGGGTAAGCCATTTAGGACCGAGATGCGGAGGAACTTCTTCACCCAGAGAGTGGTGAACCTGTGGAATTCTCTACCACAGAAAGTTGTTGAGGCCAATTCACTAAATATATTCAAAAAGGAGTTAGATGAGGTCCTTACTGCTAGGGGGATCAAGGGGTATGGCGAGAAAGCAGGAATGGGGTACTGAAGTTGAATGTTCAGCCATGAACTCATTGAATGGCGGTGCAGGCTAGAAGGGCCGAATGGCCTACTCCTGCACCTATTTTCTATGTTTCTATGTTTCTATGACACCACATGTATCGCAACATTTTACACACCACCCCACTCGGAGCCATGCGATCTCCTGGGAGAGGCAAAAAAACAGATATAAACAAAGGCCAATTGGGGGGGGAAAAATCTGGGAAAATTCTTCTCCGACCCATCAAGCGATTGAAACAAGTCCAGGAGATCAACCTGGCTGCATTCAATTCCCTGAGGTATGTACCATCGTATCTGTGCCAGCCAACAAGAGGTTATCCGGTCTAATGCCACTTACCAGCTCTAGACCCGTAACCCTGCAGGTTATGGCACTTCAAGTGCCCATCCAAGCACCTTTTAAATGTGGTGAGGGTTTCTGCATCCACCACCCTTCCAGGCAGTGAGTTCAGATCCCCACAACCCTCTGCGTAAAGAAGCTTCCCCTCAAATCCTCTCTGAACCTTCCACCAACCATCTTAAAACTATGCCCCCTCGTAATTGACCCCTCCACCAAGGGAAATAGGCCTTTACTATCCGCTATATCCAGACCCCTTAAAATTTTACACACCTTAATGAGGTCTGCCCTCTGCTTCCTCTATTCCAAAGAGAACAAACCCAACCCCTATCCAATCTATCCTCATAGCTAAGATTCTCCATTCCAGGCAGCATCCTCGTAAATCTCCTCTGCACCCTCTCCAGTGCAATCACGTCCTTCCTATAATACGGCGACCAGAACTGCACGCAGTATTCCAGCTGTGGCCTAACCAGAGTATTATACAATTTAAGCATAACCTCCCTGCTCTTGTATTCTATGCCTCGGCCAATAAAGGCAAGCATTCTGTATGCCTTCTTAACCACCTTATCCACCTGGCCTACTTTCAGGGATCTGTGGACAGGCACTCCAAGGTCCCTTTGTTCATCTACACATCTAAGTGGCCTACTGTTTAATGTGTATATCTTTCTTTATTAGCTTCTATAGATATGTGAAGAGAAAAAGATTAGTGAAGACAAATGTCGGTCCATTGCAGTCGGATTCAGATGAATTTATAATGGGAAACAAAAATGGCAGACCAATTGAACACATACTTTGGTTCTATCTTCATGAAGGAAGACATAAATAACCTCCCGGAAGTACTTGGGGACTGAGGGTCTAGCAAGAAGGAGGAATTGAAGGATATCCTTATTAGGTGGGAAATTGTGTTAGGGAAATTGATGGGATTGAAGGCCGATAAATCCCCGGGGCCTGATAGTCTGCATCCAAGAGTACTTAAGGAAGTGGCCCTAGAAATAGTGGATGCATTGGTGATCATTTTCCAACAGTCTATCAACTCAGGATCAGTTCCTATGGACTAGAGGGTAGCTAATGTAACACCACTTTTTAAAAAGGGAGCGAGAGAGAAAGCGGGTAATTATAGACCGGTTAGCCTGACATCAGTGATGGGGAAAATGTTGGAATCAATTATTAAGGATGAAATAGTAGTGCATTTGGAAAGCAGTGACAAGATCGGTCCAAGTCAGGATGGATTTATGAAGGGGAAATCATGCTTGACAAATCTTCTGGAATTTTTTCAGGATGTAACTAGTAGAGTGGACAAGGGAGAACCAGTGGATGTGGTGTATTTGGACTTTCAAAAGGCTTTTGACAAGGTCCCACACAAGAGATTGGTGTGCAAAATCAAAGCACATGGTATTGGGGGTAATATACTGACGTGGATAGAGATTGGTTGGTAGACAGGAAGCAGAGAGTCGGGATAAATGGGTCCTTTTCAGAATGGCAGGCAGTGACTAGTGGGATGCCGCAGGGCTCAGTGCTGGGACCCCAGCTCTTTACAATATACATCAATAATTTGGATGAAGGAATTGAGTGTAATATCTCCAAGTTTGCAGATGACACTAAACTGGGTGGTGGTGTGAGCTGTGAGGGGGATGCTAGGAGGCTGCAGGGTGACTTGGACAGGTTAGGTGAGTGGGCAAATGCATGGCAGATGCAGTATAATGTGGATAAATGTGAGGTTATCTACTTTGGGGGCAAAAACGCGAAGATAGAATATTATCTGAATGGCGGCAGATTAGGAAAAGGGGAGGTGCAACGAGACCTGGGTGTCATGATTCATCAGTCATTGAAAGTTGGCATGCAGGTACAGCAGGCGGTGAAGAAGGCAAATGGTATGTTGGCCTTCATAACTAGGGGATTTGAGGTATAGGCGCAGGGAGGTCTTACTGCAGTTGTACAGGGCCTTGGTGAGGCCTCACCTGGAATATTGTGTTCAGTTTTGGTCTCCTAATCTGAGGAAGGATGTTCTTTTTTTGTTGAGGGAGTGCAGCGAATGTTTACCAGACTGATTCCAGGGATGGCAGGACTGACATATGAGGAGAGACTGGATCAACTGGGCCTTTATACATTGGAGTTTTGAAGGATGAGAGGGGATCTCTTAGATACATATAAGATTCTGACAGGACGGGACAGGTTAGATGAGGGTAGAATGTTCCCGATATTGGGGAAGTCCAGAACCAGGGTGAGGATAAGGGTTAGGCCATTTAGGACTGAGATGAGGAGAAACTTCTTCACTCAGAGTTGTTAACCTGTGGCATTCCCTGCTGCAGAGAGTTGTTGATGCCAGTTCATTGGATATATTCAAGAGGGAGTTAGATATGGCCCTTACGTCTAAAGGGATCAAGGGGTACTGAGGGAATGATCAGCCATGATCTTATTGAATGGTGGTGCAGGCTCGAAGGGCCGAATGGCCTACTCCTGCACCTATTTTCTATGTTTCTATGTTAGCCCTCCCCAAGTGCATTACCTCACACTTCTCTCAATTAAATTCCATTTGACACTGCTCTGACCAGTAGATTGATATCCTCCTACAGTCCATGACTTTCCTCTTCATTATCAACCACACAGCCAACTTTAGTGTCATCTGCAAACTTCTTAATCATACTCTCTATATTCAAATCCAAATCATTGATGTATGTCACAAAAAGCAAGGGACCCAGTACTGAGCCTTGCGGGACCCCACTGAAAACATCCATCCAGTCACTCAAACATCCATCAACCAATCATCTTTGCTTCCTACCTTTGAGCCAATTTTGGATCCAACTTGCCACTTTGCCCTGGATCCCATGGGCTTTTACCTTCATGACCAGTCTACTATGTGGGACCTTATCGAAAGCTTTGCTAAAATCCATATACACTACATCATACACACTGCCCTCATCAACCCTCTTGGTTAATTCCTCGAAAAATTCAATCAGGTTAGTCAAACACCAACTTCTCTTAACAAATCCATGCTGACTGTCCTTGATTAATCCTTGCCTTTCTAACTGTAGATTTATCCTGTCTTTCAGATGTTTCCAATACTTTTCCCACCACTGAGGTTAGGCTGTCAGGCCTGTAATTACTCGGCCTATCCCTTTCTCCCTTTTTAAACAACCTTCATAGTCCTCCAGCATCATGCCTGAATCCAAAGAGGACTGGAAAATGATGGGCAAAGCCTCTGCTATTTCCTCTCTCGCTTCGCTCAACAGCCTGGGATGCATTTCATCCGGGTTTGGGGACTTATCCACTTTCAAAGCTGCTAAACTCCTTAATCATCATGATAGGCAGTCCCTCGGAATCGAGGAACACTTTCAAAGCTGCTAAGGCCCTTAATACCTCTCTCTCTCTCTCTCTCTCTCTCTCTTTCATTCAGAGTTTCACAATCCTCCTTGATAACAGTATCTGCATTGCCCCTTTCCTTTGTGAAAACAAACGCAAAGTATTCATTAAGAAGCATACCCACATCTTTCGCCTCCAATAGGCCATACCCTTTCTTTAGTTACTCTCTTGCTCTCAAATATTTATAGACTATCTTTGGGTTTTCCTTGATTTTACTGGCCAAGAATGTTTCATTCTCTCTCTTAGCATTCCTATTATCCTTTTTAATTTTGCCTCTGAACTTCCTATATTCCTCCAGAGATTCTACAGTATTTAGCTGTCGGTATTTGACATAAGCTTCCCTTTTTTTCTTTATCCTCCCTTGTAAGCCCCGAGACATTCAGGGGGCTCTAGAATTGTTATTCCCGCCCTTTTTCTTTAAGGTCACATGTTTGGCCTGAGCCCTCCGGATCTCCTCCTTGAATGCCTCCCACTGTTCCGACACTGATTTACCTTCAAGTAGCTGTTTCCAGTCCACTGTGGCCAAATCACTTCTCAACTTAGCAAAGTTAGCTTTTCCTCAATTTGGGACTTTTATTCCTGGTCTATCCTTGTCCTTATCCATAACTACCTTGAATCTGACTGAATTATGGTCACTGGCACCCAAGTGCTCTCCCACTGATACCCCTTCCACCTGCCCAGCTTCAATCCCCCAAAACTAAATCCAGAACCGCCCCCTCCCGTGTTGGGCTTGTTGCATACTGACCAAAAAAGTTCTCATGAATGCATTTTAGGAATTCCGCACCTCGATACCCTTCACACTATGAGCCCAAGTTTCAGATCCCCTGTAGAACGGCGCACCTTGGAAAGGCCCGCCTAATTTCTAGAACTGAAAAAGCGCCAAATACTTACCTCGCGATTCTCCGATATCTGTAGGCCCGTTTGCAGCTCAGCGTGGCGCAGCAGGAACTGCTGGGGGCGGAGCTACAGCCCTGCGCCAAAAAGAGTGGAGGCTGCGCGCGTGCGCAGTGGCTCCTGGCCCTCCTAGCGCGTCCTGTCTCCGGGCAACGCCCCTATCCCTGGCCGAAGGGACATTGCCCCATCCCGTGCCGAGTGGCCTGCCCTTACCTCCTTGGCGGCGGGGTCCGCCCGACCAGCATCTCGTCGGGGGCAGGCCCCGCCCAAACGCCTCTTCGGCGGCGGAGCCTGCCCGACCAGCTCTTTAGCAGGCTGTTGGAGGGCTCCCGGTGCTGCAGTCAGTGAGTAGAAACTTTACATTTTTTATTTATTGATTTTAAAATTTTTAAAAAATTTTTTTGATTGATTGCTCTTTATTGGTAAAAGTGAAGTGTTTAATGCTTTGTAAAATCCTCTAACTTCTCTCCCCCCGCCCCCCCCCTTATCTCTCGTGACCTGCGCCTAATTTATAAAGTGTAGGCAAGGTTTTTCTGAGCGTACAATAATCGACACTTACCCCGTTCTAAGTTAGTTTGGAGTAACGTTTCGCTGCCTAAACTTGCAAAACAGGCATAAGCAGCTGGTAATGCCCCCTTTTTGGGAAAAAAAGCTACAAAAACAAAACTATTCTAACTAGAACTGGAGCAAACTAAATGCCGAAAATTGCGATTTTTAAGATACTCCATACTAAACTAGTTGCTCCAAAAAAAAGGAGCATTTGTCCCAATCAATGTTAGGATAGTTGAAATCTCTTATTACTGCACTATGGTTTTTGGACCACAAAAATGTGCCTACATATTGGCTCCTCTATCTCCCTCCCACTGTTTGGGGGTCTATAATACACGCCCAGCAGTGTGATCGCCCCTTTTTTATTTTTCAGTTTGACCCATATGGCCTCATTTGATGATCCCTCTCTCATATCATCCCTCCTCACAGCTGTAATAGATTCTTTAATCAATACCGCTACCCCTCCCTTTTTACCCCCCTCACTGTCCAGTCGAAAAATCCTGTAACCAGGAATCATCATAGGCACTCCCTTGGAATCGAGGAAGACTCTAAAAATGAGTGCTTAGGTGGCTGAACAGTCCAATACGAGAACCACAGTCCCTGTCACAGATGGGACAGATAGTCGTTGAGGGAAAGGGTGGATGGGACTGGTTTGCCGCACGCCTCTTCCGCTGCCTGCGCTTAATTTCTGCATGCTGTTGGTGATGAGACTTGAGGTGCTTAGCGCCCTCCACTTAGGGCAGGATTTGGCCAGGGACTCCCAGATGTCAGTGGGGATGTTGCACTTTATCAGGGAGGCTTTGAGGGTGTGTTTGTAATGTTTCCTCTGCCCACCTTTGGCTTGCTTGTCATGAAGGAGTTTCGAGTAGAGCGCTTGCTTTGGGAGCCTCCATGTCTGGCATGAAAACGATGTGTCCTGCCCAGCGGAGTTGATCAAGTGTGGTCAGTAACCAGGAATATTGAGCTGCCAAACCTGTCCCTCTTTCAGCCATGTCTCTAATGGCTATAATGTCATACTCCCAAGTGTCTACGTGTGCTCTCAGCTCATCCACTTTGTTTGCTATACTCCTTGAATTGAAGTATATACCATTTAACACAGGAAGTCCTCCTTGTTTAATACTTACTAACCCTTGTTTCCTCTGTCTTACAAATTCGCTTTCTACATTCTTGCTTTGCAATTTCAGCTTTACTTCCTTCCCTATTGAATTTGTTCTCAGGTTCCCATTCCCCTGCCAAGCTAGTTTAAACTCTCCCTAACAGCATTAGCAAAACTCCCTGCGAGGATATTGGTCCCGGTGCTGTGAGGTGCAACCCGTCCGGTTTGTACAGGTCCTATCTCCTCCAGAAGTGGTCCCAATGCCTCAGGAATTTAGAGCCCTTCCACCTGCACCAACTCTCTAGCCATGCATTCATCCTCGCTATCCTTCTGTTCCTGTATTCATTAGCATCATACCTTTGAGGTCTTACCCTTAATTTTTCTCGTTGCTCCCTAAATTCTGCCTGCAGGACCTCATCCCTCTTTCTACCTATGTCATCGGTCCTGATATGGACCATGACCTCTGGCTGTTCACCCTCTTCCCCCCAGAATGCCCTGTGTCCGCTCTGACATCCTTGACCCTGGCATCAGGGAGGCAACTTACCATCCTGGAGTCACATCTACGGCTGCAGAAACGCCTCTCTGTTCCCCTAACTATAAAATCCCCTATCACTACAGCTCTTTTATTCTTTGTCCCTCCCCACTGTGCACCTGAGCCACCCATGGTGCCTTGGACTTGGCTCTGGCTGCCCTCCCATGGCACCATCGACCTCACCGATACTCAAAAGAGAATATCGGTTGGAGAACGAGATGGTCTCTAGGGCACTCCTGCACTACCTGTCTAGCATTCTTCCTCCATCTGGTCTTCACCCACTGCCCCTCTGCCTGTACACTTTTAAGCTGCGGGGTGACCACCTCCTGAAATGTGCTATCCACGTAGCACTCAGCCTCGCGGATGCACCGCATTGACTCCAGCCGCTGCTCAAGCTGAAACACTGAGATCGAGTAGTTGAAGCTGGAGACACCTCCTGCACACATGGTTCTCTAGGCTGCTCGAAGCGTCTAGGACTTCCCACATGCCACAGGACATGCACTCCACGGGACTGAGCTGCCTGCCATCTCTCTCATTAGACTTATCTGTTATAACAGAGAAAGAGAGATACTTACCAATCAGCTCCTGGCCAGCCTCCGGCCCTCCCGCTCCGTGCCTCCAGCTCTCTAGCTGAGTCCCTCGGGCCGCGAGTCCCCGAGAAAAAAATCAAAGTGCAAGTTATTATTTAAATGGTGAAAGATTGCAAAGTGCTGCAGTACAGTGGGACCTGGGGGACCTGGTGCATGAGACACAAAAGGATAGTATGCAGGTACAGCAAGTGATCAGGAAGGCCAATAGAATGTTGGCCTTTATTGCAAAGGGGTTGGAATATAAAAGCAGGGAATTCTTGCTACAGTTACACAGGGTATTGGTGAGGCCACACGGAGTACTGTGTACAGTTTGGGTCTCTGTATTTAAGAGAGGATATACTTGCTTTGGAGGCAGTTCAGAGAAGGTTCACTAGGTTGATTCTGGAGATGGGGGGGTTGACTTATGAGGAAAGGTTGAGTAGATTGGGCCTCTACTCATTGGAATTCAGAAGAATGAGAGGTGATCTTATCGAAACGTATAAGGTTATGAGGGGGCTTGACAAGGTGGATGCAGAGAGTATGTTTCCACTGATGGGGGAGACTAGAACTAGGGGGCATAATCTTAGAATAAGGGGCTACCCATTTAAAACTGAGGTGTGGAGTAATTTCTTCTCTGCGGGTTGTAAATCTGTGGAATTCGCTGCCTCAGAGCTATGGAAGCTGGGACATTGAATAAATTTAAGACAGAGATAAACAGTTTCTTAACCGATAAGGGATTAAGGGGTTATGGGGAGCGGGCAGGGAAGTGGACCTGAGTCCATGATCGGATCAGCCATGATCGTATTAAATGGCGGAGCAGGCTCGAGGGGCTGTCTGGCCGACTCCTACTCCTATTATGTTCTCCCTGCATCTACCTTGTCAATCTCCCGTAAGAATTTTATATGATTCAATTAGATCACCTCATTCTTCTAAACTCTGGGGAATATAGGCCTAGTTTACTCAATCTCTGCATAGAAGACAATTCCCCATCCATCCCAGGAACAGTCTAGTGAACCTTTGTTGCACTCCCTCTAAGGCAAATATATCCTTCCTTGGGTAAGGAGACCAAAACTGTACACAGTACTCCAGGTGTGGTCTCACCAGGGCCCTATATAATTGTAGTAAGACATCTTTACTTTTGTACTCCAATCCCTTTGTAATAAAGGCTAACATACCATTTGCTTTCCTAATTGTTTGCTGTTCCTGCATGTTGACTTTCTATGATGTGTGCATAAAGACACCCAGGTTCCTCTGAATACCAACATTGGAACTAGGCATCAGTGAGCAGGTTATTGGTGAGTAAGTGTCACTTGACGGCACAATTAACTCCATCCATCACTTCACTGATGTTTGGGAGGAGACTGATAGGACTGTAATTGGCTAGGTTAGATTTCTCCTGTTTTTCATGGATGGGACATTGTAGGCAGTCCCTCGGAATCGAGGAAGACTTGCTTCCACTCCCAAAGTGAGTTCTTTGATGGCTGAGCAGTCCTATTCGAGAGCCACAGACCCTGTTACAGGTGGGACAGACATTCATCGAGGGAAGGGGTGGGTGGGGCTGGTTTGCCGCGCACGCCTTCTGCTGTCTGTGTTTGGCCTCTTCATGCTCTTTGCATTGGGACTCGAAGAGCTCAATGCCCTCCCGGATGCACTTTCTCCACCTCGGGCGGTCTTCGGCCAGGGTCTCCCAGGTGTCGGTGGTGATGTCGCACTTTACCAGGGAGGCTTTGAGGGTGTCCTTATAACGTTTCCGCTGTCCTCCTTTGGCTCGTTTACCATGAAGGAGCTCCACATAAAGCATTTGTTTAGGGAGTCTCGTATCTGGCATGCGAACTATGTGGCCTGTCAAGCGAAGCTGATCGAGTGTGGTCAGTGCTTCAATACTGAGGATGTTAGCCTGGTCGAGGACACTGATGTTGGTGCGCCTGTCCTCCCAGGGGATTTGCAGGATAATGCGGAGATATCGTTGGTGATATATCTCCAGCGACTTGAGGTGCCTTCTATACATCGTCCATGCCTCAGATCCATGCAGGAGGGCGGGTATTACTACAGCCCTATAGACCATGAGCTTGGTGGTAGATTTGAGGGGCTGGTCTTCAAACATTCTTTTCCTCAGAAGGCTGCACTGGCGCACTGGAGGCGATGTTCAATCTCCGCATCAATGTCCGCCTTTGTTGATAAAAGGCTCCCGGCATACCTGGGCAATCTTCCACATTGTCGGGTAGATGCCAGTGTCTCGGCTGCCCTGGAATAGCTTGATTAGGGAAGTGGCTTTCTCTGGTACACATGTCTTCAGCAGGCCAGCCGGGATGTTGTCGGGACTTCCTGTGTCCAGTGCACTCAGTCATTTCTTAATGTCACATGGAGTGAGCTGAGTTGGACACTGGTCGCTATGATGGTGGGGATGTTGGGAAGAGGCGGAGTAGAATTATCCACTTGGCACTTTTGGATGAAGACGCTTGCCAGCCCTTCAGCCTTGACCCTTTCACTCATATGCTGGGCCGCACCATGGTTAAGAATGGGAATGTTCATGGAGCTTGCTGCTCCCATTTGTCTGATTGTCTACCACCATTTTCGACTGGTAGGGCTACAGAGCTTTGCTCTGCTCTGTTGGTTGTGGAACCACTTGGCCCTGTTTATAGCCTGCTGCTGGTGGTGTTCAGCGTTCGGGTAGCCCTGTGGTGTAGCTTCAGTAGGTTCGTATCTCAGTCTAACGTATACCTGGTGCTTCTACAGCTTTGTCCTTCAACAGTCCACATTGAACCAGGTTTGGTCTCCCAGATGGTGATCAAGGAATGAGGGATGTGTTGAACCATTAAGTTACAGATTGTGCTGATAGCTCACAGTGCCTCATGGATGCCCAGTTTGGAATGCTAGATTTGTCCTTGCTTTGTCCCACTTTGCATGGTGGGAGCACTGCACGACACAATGACTGATGTCCTCTTGATGTCCCCAAGGACTGTGCGGTGCTCACTTGTCTCAACCTATCGTGGACAGAAGTGTGTATGAATGGTTGTTGACGATGAGGTCAAGTGAGTTACTACTTGCGTTGATTCTGACACCACTCGGTGGAGGCCCAGACTGACGGCTCCCTCGGTCTTTTAATAGGAATATCGGAACAGGAGTAGACCATTCAGCCCCTTGAGCCTGTTCTGCCATTTTCTTTCTCTTACATTCTACATTCTTTTGATCCAAGCTTGGTGTCTCCCAATTCCTGCTGCTTGATCGACCTTGTTGCACCTCTTACTGTTTTGATTCTTGGTGGTGTTCTGCACAGCAAGTCTTGGCTTTTCACCAAAGTTTCTCAAGAAGGACTGTTGGATTAAGATCTGAAGTGTGTACACTACAGGCCAGTGGAGTTTGGCATCTTTTCCCAGCTGGCATCACATTTGGCACACCTAGTATTTGAATCTGCTACCGATCGGCCAGATTGAATGGTATTCAGTGCGATGGACTGCCTCTACTGCTGGCCCAGAGCACAAGGTTCCAAATGGATATCACGGATGTGAATCAGTCGATATACTTACAATGTACTTCAGTGCATGCACCTACCTTTTGGTTACTGGTTGAGGCTTCCAGCCCTGCCTTGCCCTTCGACTCTGGACCCAAGGCCAGATGAAACTTTTTGTTTTAAGTGGATCAAATTGCAGCCCCTGAAATGTGGTATGGCCGAATGCCCATGGCTGCTGCGCTCCAACTTAGGCTATGCTATTAACACTGGATAATGAATGTCACTGGCTTCACTGAGCACACAAGACTTGTTCTTTTTATATTTAAAAAAAACCTAAAGTAAAATACCGCAGATGCTGGAATCTGAAATAAAAACAGAAAATGCTGGAAATCTCAGCGGGTCAGGCAGCATCTGTGGAGATAAACCGAGTTAACGTTTCGGGTTGATGACCCTTCATTGGAACTGGCAAATGTTCTAAATGAACAGATTCTTAAGGAGCACTGAAAGGGAGGAAAGAACAAAAGGGAAGGCAGGACTAACATATGAGGAGAGACTGGATCGACTGGGCCTGTATTCACTGGGGTTTAGAAGGATGAGAGGGGATCTCATAGAAACATAAAAAATTCTGACGAGACGGGACAGGTTAGATGCAGAAAGAATGTTCCCGATGTTGGGGAAGTCAAGAACCAGGGGACACAGTCGAAGGATAAGGGGTAGGCCACTTAGGACTGAGATGAGGAGAAACTTCTTCACTCCGAGTTGTTAACCTGTGGAATTCTCTACCGCAGAGAGTTGTTGATGCCAGTTCATTGGATATATTCAAGAGGGAGTTAGATATGGGCCTTACGGCAAAAGGGATCAAGGGGTATGGAGAGAAAACAGGAAAGGGACACTGAGGGAATGATCAGCCATGAACTCATTGAATGGTGGTGCAGGCTCGAAGGGCCGAATGGCCTACTCCTGCACCTAGTTTCTATGTCTGTGATAGGGTGGAAGGCAGGAAAGATTAGAGAGACAAAGGGGATGATGGGTCGCCTTGAGATGGTGGTGGCAGGGGTTAGAAAAACATTAGGGTGTAAATGGCGGAATAATTATTAGCTGCCATGGGAAACAGAGAAATTACATAAGACTGGGGTTGGGGGGAGTGGGTTTTTTTAAAAAAAAAAGCAAAGGGAGCCAAATATGGGCCGAGGTTGTGGTCTGAAATTGTTGAACTCGAGTCCAGAACACTAAAGTACCTAAACGAAAGATGAGGTGATGTTCCCCAAACTTACATAGGGAGTGCTTCATTGGAACAGTTAGCACTTGTTCTTTTAAAGCTGGCCTTTATTCCATCAGTTACTATCGTCAGTAGCTTAACTCAAACGTGGGAAATACAATGGTTGTCAGCTACTGTGTCTTCACTTATTTAATTGCAATGAGGAATAACACTGGGTGTGTAAGTTCCTATTCTGCAGAGCATTAAATAACATGTAGGGAGAGCTATAGTGGTCATTCACTTCAAGTTTCTGTTGTATCGCAATGCTTTGATTCATAGATCAGCTCCGTCACACGGCCCAGCAATCTCGCTGTCTGGTTCGCACGTTTGCACAACCTTTCCCGGAGCCCTGTCATGTTTTTCACTTGCTAGGATTTCCTTTTTCCAGTGCTGCTTTGCTTTCAGCTAGTCTCTACTCCCTTCTGACCAGCTCGCTGTACTGTTTATATCTGCAGTGCAATTTTATTTCATTTGGTTTTGCAGCACGCAGCAGAGGCATCTTATTGTCGCGAGTGCCCTGTCTGTTCTATCCCACGCCCCTTTGTTTCAGGTGCAGGGTTTCATTTTAATACTAGTTGTGACAAAGACTTGACTTCAGCTAGTCCGTCACTTCTACCAGTAACACCAGTGTACTCTGTTTATTTCTTATTTAGAATTCATAGGCTCATACAGCTGTCGAAATCGCGACCGCCAATAAACGACTCATAGACACCTTCAGCTCCGGCAGAAGTTTCTTTAATTTACTTGCCAGCAAGGGAAAGGTCACACTCAGTCAATGGCTAAGTGAACACCTCCGCAATGGTACAGTTTCACGAGATATTTATACAGTAAAACCCAAGTTATGACCTCTCCCTGTGTATTGGCTCTGTCTCGCAGTCAGTGAATACAGATAGAGTTAATTACTACATCCTTGTTCTGACATGGTTTCCAGATATTTCCTTTTGTCAGGGTTATTAGTTGGCTAGCCGGCCATCACTCGATGAGAGTGTGGTAATGAGCTATTACCTGCCTTGCATTGTGTCAGGATGGTCCAGTTTCCTGGTCACTTATCTTTTTGCATCAAATGGATGAGGTCTGTACAAGAGATAATGGCTGGTGGTTTGAGTACTTTGAAAAGGATGGGGTGGAGTGGAACTGGTATTGTAGACAATAGGAGAGCACCACGGGTGGTACTTGTCTTCAGCAGGACTTGTTTCCTAGCTGTCTGGTGGCTATCAGCCATTTCAAGCCAGGTTTAGCTGTTTATGCAAGCTGACTGCTTTATGCAGAAATTTCTGGAAGGACCAGGACTCCATTTTGTTATATTGTAAAGGGCACAAAAATACCGCGTGGTATCAGCTTAGATAAAAATACATTTCCACACAGCAAAGAAGGAGGCCATTCGGCCCATCATGCCTGTGCCGGCTCTTTGAAAGAGTTCACCAATTAATCCCACTCCCCTGCTCTTTCCCCATAGCCCTGCAAAGTTTTATTTTGCAAGGACCAAAACCTTTTGAAAGCTACTATTGAATCTGCTTCCACCCCATTTCAGGCAGCGTGTTCCAAATCACAACTCCTTGCTGGGTTTAAAAAATCCAACTCCTTGCCTCCCATCTTTTCCCAATGACCTTGCATCTGTGTCCTCTGTTTACTGACCGTCCTGCCATTGGAAACTGATTCTCCCCATCTACTGTCAAAACCCCTCATAACATTGAGGAAATGGGACAGTAGTTCTTTTTAAGATGCTATAGTATTAAACACCTGGGGTAATAGAACACACAACTGGTGACTAACATCAGTGACTCCATTGGGAGGAGCCCAGTCACGCAATTATTGTTCCAATGTGCCACAAAGTGGCAGAAAGCAACTAACACGAGGCAATAACCTACTTGACCTCGCCCTCACCAACCTACCTGTCGCAGTTGCAGCTGCCCATGACTGTATTACTAGGTGACCATCACACAGCCCTCGTGGAGACCAAGTCCCGTCTTCACACTGAAGGCACTCTCCATCGTGTCTTGTGGCTCTACTACCATGCTGAACCGATCCAACATCTAAGCACAATTCCGTTTATCGGCTGAACTTAGTTTTCTGATCAAAGCATTCAGTGTATTGGGAATCATTAGGGAAAGATCACCGATGAGCCTGGATCCAAAAACAGCAAACTGGAACTTGGTTGTATCTGAATATCTGAGATCCGTAACCTAGACTAAACAGACACCGCTCTACCCACCTCACCCAAAGAGGTTTAAAGACTGGCGGGCCTGAGCGGAAGCGGGAGCAGCGGTATAAAGGAGAGCTGGGAGAAGGCCAGGACACAGGCGGATCTGAGCGGGAGCGGTGGTATAAAGGAGAGCTGGGAGAAGGCCAGGACACAGGCGGATCTGAGCGGGAGTGGTGGTATAAAGGAGAGCTGAACCGTGAGTTTTTAAAAAACCCAGCAAACAAGGAGTGATGTCACAGGACAGGTGATTTGGTTGGTGAGTATTACAGCTCCTTTGCTCCCTAGGTTAGGTAAGTGGATTCAATTCAGAACTGAGAGTATTGACTACTGTAACTTTATTGAATTAATAACTTAAACTAAATTAACTAATTAAAACTACAAATTAAAAGTAAAAATAATCTTTTGAATAAATACTGTAACTAATTATATAAACAAAATAAGGTTGATAGAGATGGCAGGGCAGGTGGTGTGTTGTAACTGCAGCATGTGGGAGTTGGTGGAGAGCATCGTGGTCCCAAGCAACCACATCTGTAAGTGCCTGCAGCTCCAGGAACTTCGACACGGCGTTGTTGAGCTGGAGTCCGAGTGCAGACATTGTGATGCTAAAGTTCCAGGAGGCAGTCACGCCCCTTGGGTTAATCATAATCATCACAGGCAGTCCCTTGGAGTCGCGGATGATTTACTTCCACACAAATGTGAGTTCTCCGGTGACTGCAGAGTCCACTGCGGGATCTACAGTCTCTGTCACAGGTGGGGCAGACGGTGGTTGGAGGAACGGGAGGTTGGGGTGCCTGTGTTGCTGTGTGCTCCTTCCGCTGTCGACGCTTGGCTTCGGTGAAGAGATTCGAGGTGTGTCAGCGCCTTCCCAGATGCTTTTCCTCCACTTTGAATGATCTTGGGCCAGGGATTCCCAGGTGTAGGTGGGGATGTTGCACTTTTTCCAGGAGGCTTTAAGGGTGTCCTTGAAACGTTTCCTCTGCCCACCTGGGGCTCGCTTGCCATGTCGGAGCTCTGAGTAGAGCGCTTGTTTTGGGAGTCTCGTGTCGGGCATGCGGGCGATGTGGCCCATCCAGCGGAGCTGATCGAGTGTGGTCAATGCTTCGATGCTGGGGATGTTGGCCTGAGCGAGGACACTGTTGGTGCGCCTACCCTGCCAATGGATTTGCAGGATCTTGCGGAGGCAACGTTGGTGGTACTTCCCCAGTGTTTTGAGGTGCCTACTGTACGTAGTTTATGTCTCTGAGCCATATAGGAGGGTGGGTATCACCACTGCTCTGTAGACCATGAACTTGGTGCCAGATTTGAGGTCCTGGTCTTCAAACACACTCTTCCTCAGGCGACCGAAGCCAGCACTGGCACACTGAAGGCAGTGCTGAACCTAGTCGTCTGTCTGTCCTTATTGATGGTAGGCTCCCGAGGTATGGAAAATGGTCCATGTTGTCCAAGGCCTCGTTGTGGATTTTGATAACCAGGGGCAGTGCTGTGTGGCGGGGGCAGGTTGGTAGAGGACCTTTGTCTTACAGATGTTTAGTGTAAAGCCCATGTTCTCATGCCTTGGTGAAGGTGTGAACGATGGCTTGGAGTTCGGCCTCCGAGAGTGCGCAGACGCAAACGTCGCCTGCGTACTGTAATTCAATGACACAGGATGGGACGACCTTGAATCTGGCCTGGAGGCGGCAGAGGTTAAACAGATTCCGGTTTGTTCTGTAATTCAGCTCCACTCCATCGGGGAGCTTGCTGAGGGTGAGATGGAGCATTGCAGCAAAGAAAATCGTGAAAGTGTGTTGGTGCGATGACACAGCCTTGCTTGCCGCCGGTCCGAACGTGGAATGGGTCTGTGATGGTTTGGGTCAGGATCACGACTGTCATGTCATTGTGAAGCAGGCGGAGAATGGTGACAAACCTTTGAGGGCAGCCGAATCTGAAGAGGACACTCCATAATCCCTCACGGTGTCGAAGGCTTTTGTGAGGTCAAAGAAGGCCATGTACAAGCGTTGGTGCAGTTCCCTGCATTTCTCTTGTATCTGCCGGCACTGAAGATTATGTCTATTGTGCCCCTTAGTGGGCAGAATCTGCATTGCGACTGAGAGGAGCTCTTCAGTCACAGGAAGAAGGCGATTGAGGAAGATTCTTGCAATGACTTTCCCGGTGGTCGACAGCAGCCAGGGAAATTCCTCTGTAGTCGGACATCATCCCTCCTCCCCATCTTCAAGAAAAGTGACATGTTAAAGGGATCGCCAAATGAGGCCATATGGGTCGAATTGAAAAATAAAAAAGGGGTGATCACCCTGCTGGGCATGTATTATAGACCCCCAAACAGTGGGAGGGAGATAGAGAAGCAAATATGTAGGCAAATTGCTGTGAAGTCCAAAAACCATAGGGTAGTACTAATAGGGGATTTTAACTATCCAAATATCGATTGGGACAAATTTAGTGTGAAGGGGATAGAGGGTGCGGAATTCTTGAAGTGCATTCAAGAGAACTTTTTTTAGTCGGTATGTAGCAAGCCCAACACGAGAGGGGGCAGTCTTGGATTTAGTTTTAGGGAATGAAGCTGGGCAGGTTGAAGGGTATTAGCGGGAGAGCACTTGGGTGACAGTGACCGTAATTCAGTCAGATTCAAGTTGGTTATGGATAAGTACAAGAATAGGCCTGGAATAAAAGTTCCGAATTGGGGAATAGCTCATTTTGCTAAGTTAAGGAGTGATTTGGCCATGGTGGACTGGAAACAGCTACTTGTGGGTAAATCAGTGTCGGAACAGTGGGAGGCATTCAAGGAGGAGATCCGGAAGGTTCAGGCCAAACAAGTGCCCTTAAAGAAAAAGGCTGGGAAAAATAATTCTGCAGCCCCCTGGATGTCTAGGGACTTACAGGGGAGGATTAAGAAAAAAAGGACACTTAAATCATATACCAACGGCTAAATACTTTAGAATCTTTAGAGGAATATAGGAAGTTAAGAGGCAAAATTAAAAAGGATATTAGGAATGCTAAGAGAGAGCATGAGAAATTCTTAGCCAGTAAAATTAAGGAAAACTCTTAAGATGTTCTATAAATATATTAAGCGTAAGAGGGTAACTAAAGAAAGGGTAGGGCGTATTAGAGACCATGAGGGTAATCTTTGTGTGGAGGCGGAAGATGTTGATAGGGTTCTTAACGAATACTTTGCATCTGTTTTCACAAAGAAACGGGGTAATGCAGATACTGCTATCGACGAGGAGTGTGATATTCTGGATGAAATGAATATAGTGAGAGACGAAGTATTAAGGGGTTTAGCAGCTTCGAAAGTAGCTAAGTCCCCAGGCCCGGATGAAATGCATCCCAGGCTGTTGAGCGAAGTAAAAGAGGAAATAGCAGAGGCCTTGACTATCATTTTCCAGTCCTCTTTGGATCTGGGCATGGTGCCGGAGGACTGGAGGACTCCTAATGTAGTACCCTTGTTTAAGAAGGGAGAAAGGGATAGGCCGAGTAATTACAGGCCTGTCAGCCTAACCTCAGTGGTGGGGAAATTATTGGAAAAAATCCTGAAAGACAGGATAAATCTGCATTTGGAAAAGGCAAGGATTAATTGGGGACAGTCAGCACGGATTTGTTAAGGGAAGATCGTGTTTGACTAACCTGATTGAATTTTTTGAGGAGGTAACCAAGAGGGTCGATGAGGGTAGTGCGTACGATGTATATATGGACTTTAGCAAGGCTTTTGATAGGTCCACATGGTAGACTGGTCATGAAGGTTAAAGCCCATGGGATACAGGGCAAAGTGGCAAGTGGATCCAAAATTGACTTGGAAGTAGGGAGCAAAGGGTAATGATTGATGGATGTTTTTGTGACTGGAAAGATGTTTCCAGTGGGGTTCCGCAGGGCTCAGTAATGGGTCCCTTGCTTTTTGAGGTATATATCAATGATTTAGATTTGAATATAGGGAGTATGATTAAGAAGTTTGCAGACAACACTAAAATTGGCTATGTGGTTGATAATGAAGAGGAACGTCATGGGCTGCAGGAGGATATCAATCTACTGGTCAGGTGGGCAGAGCAGTGGCAAATGGAATTTAATTCAGAGAAGTATGAGGTGATGCACTTTGGGAGGGCTAATAAGGAAAGGGTATACACATTAAGCGGTCGGCCACTTAATAGTTTGGATGAACAAAGGGATCTTGGAGTGCTTGTCCACAGATCCCTGAAAGTAGCAGGCCAGGTGGTTAAGAAGGCATACGGAATGCTTGCCTTTATTGGCCGAGGCATAGAATATAAGAGCAGGGAGGTTATGCTTAAATTGTATAATAGTCTGGTTAGGCCACAGCTGGAGTACTGCGTGCAGTTCTGGTCACCGAATTTTAAGAAGGATGTGATTGCACTGGAGGGGGTGCAGAGGAGATTTACTAGGATGCTGCCTGGAATGGAGAATCTTAGTTATGAGCACAGATTGGATAGGCTGGGTTCTCATTTTAGGAAAAGGGGAGGTGCAAAGAGACCTGGGTGTCGTGGTACATCAGTCATTGAAGGTTGGCATGCAGGTGCAGCAGGCGGTTAAGAAAGCAAATGGCATGTTGGCCTTCATAGCAAGGGGATTTGAGTACAGGGGCAGGGAGGTGTTGCTACAGTTGTACAGGGCATTGGTGAGGCCACACCTGGAGTATTGTGTACAGTTTTGGTCTCCTAACCTGAGGAAGGACATTCTTGCTATTGAGGGAGTGCAGCGAAGGTTCACCAGACTGATTCCCGCGATGGCGGGACTGACCTATCAAGAAAGACTGGATCAACTGGGCTTGTATTCACTGGAGTTCAGAAGAATGAGAGGGGACCTCATAGAAACATTTAAAATTCTGACGGGGTTAGACAGGTTAGATGCAGGAAGAATGTTCCCAATGTTGGGGAAGTCCAGAACCAGAGGTCACAGTCTAAGGATAAGGGGTAAGCCATTTAGGACCAAGATGCGGAGGAACTTCTTCACCCAGAGAGTGGTGAACCTGTGGAATTCTCTACCACAGAAAGCTGTTGAGGCCAATTCACTAAATATATTCAAAAAGGAGTTAGATGAGGTCCTTACTACTAGGGGGATCAAGGGGTATGGCGAGAAAGCAGGAATGGGGTACTGAAGTTGAATGTTCAGCCATGAACTCATTGAATGGCGGTGCAGGCTAGAAGGGCCGAATGGCCTACTCCTGCACCTAATTTCTATGTTTCTATGTTTCTATTTGGAACAGAGGAGGTTGAGAGGAGACCTCATTGAGGTGTACAAAATATTGAGGGGCCTGGACATAGTGGATAGTAAGGGCCTATTTCCATTGGTGGAGGGGTCTAATACGAGGGGGCATAGTTTTAAGGTGGTTGGTGGAAGGTTTAGAGGGGATTTGACGGGGGGCTTCTTTACGCAGAGGGTTGTGGGGATCAGGAACTCGCTGCCTGGAAGTGTGGTGGATGCAGAAACCCTCACCACTTTTAAGAGATGGTTGGATGTGCACTTAAGGTGCAGTAACCTGCAGGGTTACGGACCTAGAGCTGGTAATTGGGATTAGACGGGATGACCTTTTGTTGCACAGTGCAGATATAATGGTAAGTACTGCAGGGAATAGAATACGGCCAGGGTGATCTCCTGGACTAGTTTCGATTGCCTGGATGGAGAGGAATTTTCCCAGATTTTTTTCTCCCGAAGTTGGCCTGGGTTTTTATCTGTTTTTTGCATTTCAAGTGAAAAATCTGCGGAACCCCACTGGAAACATCCTTCCAGTCACAAAAACATCCATCAATCATTACCCTTTGTTCCCTACCTCCAAGCCAATTTTGGATCCACTTGCCACATGGCTCTGGTTGGGGTGGAGTGTTGAATGTTTCAGTGTAAGGGGTGTCGCCGTTGTGTGAGGTGGACTGGTTGGGCTGGATGCTCTTTGCCTTTCCGTCATTGTTCATAGGTTTATGTGTAACCTTTAGGGCTGCTGACCAAGGGCCATGCTGCTCTTTGTCGGCCGGCGCGGACACGATGGGCCGAAATGGCCTCCTTCTGCGCTGTAAATTTCTATGCTTCTATGGTCACGATTAGAGCGTCTCTACGATCTCCTGGGATGATCTTTTCCTTCCAGATAAGAGAGATGAGGTTATGAATCCGCGCCAGTAGTGCTTCTCTGCCATGTTTCGTACTTCGGCGGGGATTCCATCTGCCTCCTGATGCCTTGTTCTTTTGTCCGATGGCCTTTTCAATCTCGTGGGGTTGTGCTGAGATGGTGGTGGGTGGCATACTGTGGGATGGAGTCATCTTTCTCATCGAAGATCTTGCTTAAGGAGATCCTCGAAGTGCTCCTTCCAGCGGGCATTGGCTGCCTCTTTGTCCTTGATGAGCACCTCTCCTTTCTTGGCCATCAGTGGGGTAGGGCCTTGGGCTGTAGGTGGTGTTGACTGCGTTGAAGAATCCTCGCATGTCGTGGTTGTCAGCGAGCTGCTGGATTTCTTGTGCTTTCTCCAGCATTTGTTGTTTAGGTCATGGGTTTTCTGTTGGACCTCAGCCTTCAGGTGTCTGTAGAGCTGCTTTCTTGCCCTCGAGTTGTGTTGCAGCTTCCAGTGCAAGAATGCCTTGCACTTGCAGCATATTAGCTCCTGGATCTCCTGGTCATTCTCGTCAAACCTGTCTTGGCGTTTTCTGATCGAGTGACCGAGCGTCTCTTCACAGGTGCGGATTATGGAAGCCTTGAGGGCAGACCAGGCACTGTGGGCACTCTGGGTCATTGGGAGTTGTCAGGTGTCGCGAGGTGCTGGCTGAATAGGGCTTTCTTAGCAGGATCTTTGAGTGCTTCGGCGTTGATGCTCCGGCAGCATTGTTTCTGTTGCCGTCGTTGTTTTGCGGCAATGTTGATGGTGATGACCAAGCGAATTAGGCGGTGGTCTGTCCAGCAGCCGTCTGCTCCTGTCATGGCGCGGGTGATGCGCACATTTTTGCGTAGCCTAGCAGATGCCAGTGTTTGGAGTGAGGGTGTTGCCGTGAGGCTTTATATTTGTCCTTCTGACGGAACAGAGGCCGTGTTCTAAACATTTTGCCAGGAGGAGGGTGCCATTGGAGTTGGTTTTCCCTACTCCCCTTCTGCTGATCACACCTCCCCAGAGGTTAGTGTCCTTTCCAACTCTGCCGTTGAAGTCGCCAAGGAGGATCAGCTCGTTTCCCGTTGGGACTCGGGACAGGGATTAGTCGAGGCTGGAGTAGAATTCCTCTTTGGTCTCGTCTGTAACTTCCAGTGTTGGGGTGTATGCACTGATGACCATAACGCACTGGTTCCGGGCTGGGGTGAACCGAAGAGTCATGAGGCATTTGTTTATCCTGCAGGGGAAGTCTCTGAGACAGCCCACTAGCTTGTTTTTTGCGGCGAAGCCAACCCCTTGGAGGCGGCTTTCTGTTTCTGGTTTGCCTTTCCAGAAGAAGGTGCAGCCACCACCTTGTTCTTTGAGCTGACCTTCCACTGCCTGCCGGGTCTAGTTTGGGGCGGCGATGTCTATGTCGAAGCGCCCGAGTTCCTTGGCAACGATAACGGTGCGGTGTTCCGGTCTGTTGCTGTTGGTGTTGTCCATGAGGGTCCTGACGTTTCAGGTCCCGAATTTCATCTTAAAGTGTGGAAGATGCCTGTGCATGAGGTTTTTTTAAGGTTAAGCAGTACTTGTGGGGGTCCAGTATATAGTGATGGAGGGGCCTCAGCCCTTGACCTTGTCCAAATAGGTACAAGGTCCTCTCTGTCTGTATGGATGAGAACAAGGATTGCAGGGAGGATGGACAAACTGACCACGGTACCGTGGTACAGGAGGCCATTCAAGTGCAGGGAGTAAAAAGGAATGTGGTAGTAGGCGACAGTATAGTGAGGGGGATAGATACTGTTCTCTGCAGCCGTGCTAGGGTTAAGGGTATATCTCCTCGCAGCTGGAGAAGAACTTGGAATGGGAGGGGGAGGATCCAGTTGTTGTGGTCCACGTAGGAACCAATGACCTAGGTAGAACCAGGAATGAGGTTGTGCTGAGGGAGTTTGAGGAGCTAGGATCAAAATTAAAAAGCAGAATCTCAAAGGTAATAATCTCTGGATTGGTACCTGAGCCATGTGCACACTTGCAGAGGGACAAACAGATTAGTGGTTTAAATGCACGGCTCAGAGAGTGGTGTGGGAGGAAGGGGTTTCAGTTCATGGGGCACTGGCACCAGTACTAGGGAAAGAGGGAGCTCCACTTAAACCGGGTTGGGACCAGTGCTTTGGCAAACTGAAAATCAAGGGCAGTAGACAGGGCTATAAAGTAATGAAGGTGGGGGCGGGGGGGTGCTTGGAAGATTCAGGAAAGAGTAAATTTTAAAGCAGCAAGAGAAATGTTAAGGCTCTGGAGCAGAGTAGAGTTTGGGGTCAAAATAAGCAGAGTGGGTCAGGAAGGGACAGAGAGAGTAGCATAGGTAATAGGGCATTAGTGACTAAGGTGATATCAGAATAGAAATAAGTCAAAGCTAAAGGCACTATATTTGAATGCGCAAAGCATTCACAACAAAATAGATGAATTAATGGCGCAGATGGAAATGAATTGGTTTGATCAATAGCCATTACGGAGACGTGGTTGCAAAGTGGCCAAGGTTGGGAACAAAATATTCCAGGATACTTTTAGAACAGATAGGCAAAATGCAAAAGGAGGAGGGGGAGCCCTCATAATAAAGGATGGGATAAAGACAGGAGAGAGAAAGGATCTTGGGAGAGAAAAGATCTTAGCTCCGAAAATCAAGAAGTAGAATCTGTTTGCGTGGAGCTAAGAAACAGCAAGGGGCAGAAAACATTGGTGGCCCCCAACAGTAGTTGTAATATAGGGCAGAGTATAAATCAGGAAATTAGAAACTCATGTAATAAGGGTAATAAAGTAATCATGGAGGACTGGTCAAACCAAATTTACAGTAATAATGTGGAGGACGAATTCATGGAATGTATACAAGATAGTTTTCTAGATCAGTATGTTGAGGAAACAGCTCGGGAAAGGCTGTTTTAGATCTGTAATGTCTGTCAGCTTGTAATGCTTGTAGCTCCATACTGTGGATGTGGACGTATTGTGTACTGCAACTGTATAGTTAATCATAAAACAGAACAGGCTTTCCGGAGAGTTCTGAGAGAGCAGCCTGCATGTAAGGAAGCTGTGTGTGCTGTGCTCTGTGAAGATATCACAGTTGGCGACCGAGGATGAGATTTTTCGGATGTTTAAAGCTTTTAAGTTTTGCTGGTGAAGGATTCAGCCAGCCGACAGAAGACTTTGGAAGTTTCTGTCTTTGAAAAAAGTTACAAAAATCCGAGGTAAAATACAGCGCACGGTGGGAACAGCTAGAGATTAAAAATGGCAGGTGTAATCAGATATTTGGGTGAATAGAGACACGACTAGGAACGTTTTAAAGCATATGTGGATCGGCTAGAAATGTATTTCACTGAAAATAACATAATCGAAGTTCCTGACAATGCAGTCCAGAACCAGGTTGTGTTGGAACGAAAGAAAGCAATTTTCTTAACAGTGGCAGGTCTGGCATTATACGAAATCCTTGTAAATCTGCTTGTGCCTGACGAACCAAAGGACGCAACGCTTAAAGAGATTTTAATGAAGCTGGAGCAGCACTATAACCCCAAACCGTTAGAAATTGCTGAAAGCTATCGTTTCGGGATTCGGAATCAAAAGGCGGATGAAAGTATCGCTGATTACATCATAGCATTAAAAAAGTTATCGATGCACTGTTATTTTGGAAACTTTCAAAACCGAGCAATACGGGATCGTTTTGTTTGTGGGGTGAAAAATAATGCAATCAGAAGGAAGTTATTGACGACAGATGACTTCACTTTTGAGATTGCTTGTCAGACAGCGAGGTCGATGGGCATGGCCGAACAATATTCCCGAGAATTAAATAATGATTACGTTCGTCAGTCAACCGAGGTAAATCACCTGCAGGTTAAAAGTAAAAGACGGGCAAAGCCGAAAGAGTCAGAAACTAGAAATTCTAACAGAGCGACAAAGTTGGTGCCTGGGACGACACATTGCTCAAAGTTGTCCATACGTGAAGGCAGAGTGTTTCTTCTGCAGAAAGAATAGGCATCTTGCGAAGGCATGCCGACTGAAGGGTAAACTAGCTTTTAAAGCTATGAGACCAACGTTCAAAGCTATGAGTAGAAATCCAAAGAAACTTCATAGCATGAAAGAACAACAACAGGACGAGGAGATGTTAGAATCACACGTCATCAGGAGCACGAGGTTAACGGACAACGATTCGGAAAGCATCAAAATCCACATAGATGTTGCCGGATTCAAGATATGTAAAGAGAAAAAGGTTAGTAAAGACAAATCATAGGTCCCCTGCAGTCAGAATCAGGGGAAGTCATAACGGGGAACAAAGAAATGGCAGACCAATTGAACAAGTACTTTGGTTCGGTATTCACTAAGGAGGACACAAACAACCTTCTGGATATAAAAGGGGTCGGAGGGTCTAGTAAGGAGGAGGAACTGAGGGAAATCCTTATTAGTCGGGAAATTGTGTTGGGGAAATTTATGGGATTGAAGGCCGATAAATCCCCAGGGCCTGATGGACTGCATCCCAGAGTACATAAGGAGGTGGCCTTGGAAATAGCGGATGGCATTGACAGTCATTTTCCAACATTCCATTGACTCTGGATCAGTTCCTATGGAGTGGAGGGTAGCCAATATAACCCCACTTTTTAAAAAAGGAGGGAGAGAGAAAACAGGGAATTATAGACCGGTCAGCCTGACCTCAGTAGTGGGTAAAATGATGTAATCAATTATTAAGGATGTCATAGCAGCGCATTTGGAAAGAGGTGACATGATAGGTCCAAGTCAGCATGGATTTGTGAAAGGGAAATCATGCTTGACAAATCTTTTGGACTTTTTTGAGGATGTTTCCAGTAGAGTGGACAAGGGACAACCAGTTGATATGGTGTATTTGGACTTTCAGAAGGCTTTCGGCAAGGTCCCACACAAGAGATTAATGTGCAAAGTTAAAGCACATGGGATTGGGGGTAGTGTGCTGACGTGGATTGGGAACTGGTTGGCAGACAGGAAGCAAAGAGTAGGAGTAAATGGGGACTTTTCAGAATGGCAGGCAGTGACTAGTGGGGTACCGCAAGGTTCTGTGCTGGGGCCCCAGCTGTTTACATTGTACATTAATGATTTAGACGAGGGGATTAAATGTAGTATCTCCAAATTTGCGGATGACACTAAGTTGGGTGGCAGTGTGAGCTGCGAGGAGGATGCTATGAGGCTGCAGAGCGACTTGGATAGGTTAGGTGAGTGGGCAAATGCATGGCAGATGAAGTATAATGTGGATAAATGTGAGGTTATCCACTTTGGTGGTAAATACAGAGAGACAGACTATTATCTGAATGGTGACAGATTAGGAAAAGGGGAGGTGCAACGAGACCTGGGTGTCATGGTACATCAGTCATTGAAGGTTGGCATGCAGGTACAGCAGGCGGTTAAGAAAGCAAATGGCATGTTGGCCTTCATAGCAAGGGGATTTGAGTACAGGGGCAGGGAGGTGTTACAACAGTTGTACAAGGCCTTGGTGAGGCCACACCTGGAGTATTGTGTACAGTTTTGGTCTCCTAACTTGAGGAAGGACATTCTTGCTATTGAGGGAGTGCAGCGAAGGTTCACCAGACTGATTCCTGGAATGGCAGGGCTGACAAATCAAGAAAGACTGGATCAACTGGGCTTGTATTCACTGGAGTTCAGAAGAATGAGAGGGGATCTCATAGAAACGTTTAAAATTCTGACGGGTTTAGACAGGTTAGATGCAGGAAGAATGTTCCCAATGTTGGGGAAGTCCAGAACCAGGGGTCACAGTCTAAGGATAAGGGGTAAGCCATTTAGGACCGAGATGAGGAGAAACTTCTTCACCCAGAGAGTGGTGAACCTGTGGAATTCTCTACCACAGGAAGTTGTTGAGGCCAATTCACTAAATATATTCAAAAAGGAGTTAGATGTCGTTCTTACTAGGGGGATCAAGGGGTATGGCGAGAAAGCAGAAATGGGGTACTGAAGTTGCATGTTCAGCCATGAACTAATTGAATGACTGTGCAGGCTCGAAGGGCCGAATGGCCTACTCCTGCGCCTATTTTCTATGTTTCTATGTTTTTATACCAATGGAAATTGACACGGGTGCCTCCGTGAGTGTAATACCGGAGTCACTGTACCGCGACAAATTGCGTGATTTTCAACCGAGAAATCCAAGATAGAGCTGCGAGGCTACTCGGGGGAGAAAATTCTTGTAGTAGGCCGTATCACCGTACCAGTGAAATATAAAGATCAATTTCAGAACTTGCCTCTAATAGTTAGTGAAAGGAGACAAGCCTGCTTTACTAGGAAGAAATTGGTTGAGCTCACTGAAGCTGGATTGGAGTAAGATTTTCTCTGTGGAAGCGAGATTTTCATCAACGGAAGAGGTTATCAAACAGTATCCGAAGGTGTTCTGCGAAACGGGCAGTCCGATTCAAGGCGAGTGTCAGGTTACAGAAGGACACTAGATCGGTTTACGACAAGCCACGTTCCGTACCATCTGCACTCAAGGAGAAAGTTGAGCAAGAACTCAAAAGACTAGAGACTGAGAACATTATTTGTAAGATAGATCAATGTATTGGGCTGCACCCATTGTTGTTGTACCTAAGTCTGATGGTAAGGTAAGATTGTGTGGTATTTATAAGGTTCTAGAGGGTAATGTACCAAATACATTGCTGAATATAGAAGATTTGTCCACAACACTGACAGGTGGTCAGATCTTCTCAAAACTGGATCTTACGAATGCCTACTTCCAGCTTGAACTAGCTGAGGAGTCCAAGTCATGTTTGACTATAAATATTCATCTAGGCCTATATCAATTTAATAGGCTACCGTTTGGAGTGTCTTCCACCCCTGCCATATTCCAAGGGGTGATGAACCAGATTTTGCAAGGTATTGAAGGGGTAGTATGTTATTTGGATGACATACTAATTTGAGCACCAAATAGGCAAATTCATAATAAAATATTGAATGAAGTCCTCAAACGGATAGAGAAGTACAGAGTAAGAGTATCTGCTCGTAAGTACGGATAGAGAAGTACAGAGTAAGAGTATCTGCTCGTAAGTGTGAGTTATTTAAAAACTCAGTGGAGTACTTGGGGTACAGAGTAGACAAAGATAGGTTATATCCAACCTTGGAAAAATTGGATGCAATTAGAAATGCACCCACTCCCAGGAATGTCACTGAACTTGGTTCATTCTTGGGTCTTTTGAACTATTATGGGAAGTTCTTACCAAATTTGGCTACAGTATTACATCCACTGAATGAACTTTTGAAAAAACAGGTCCAGTGGAAGTGGTCAAGAGAATGCGAAACAGCATTCAAGGAGTGTAAAAACAAATTGGTAGAGAGCACCATGTTAGTTCACTACGACATATCTAAGGAGATTAAGCTAGCATGTGATGCCTCCATATGGAGTTGGGGCAGTAATCTCTCATGTATTAAGTAGTGGGGAGGAGAGACCAATTGCTTTTGTTTCACGCACTCTCCGTGTCAGTGACAGTAATTATGCTCAAATTGAAAGGGAAGTTTTGGCATTAATTTTTGGGGTCAAGAAGTTTCACAAATACTTGTATGGTCGTAAATTTACCATCGTTATGGACCATAAGCCCCTAACAGCAATCCTCCATCCAAAGTCCCCAGTTCCAACCTTAGCTGCAGCCCGAATGCAGAGATGGGCTTTGATTTTGTCAGCATATACATATGATATTGAATACAGATGATCAGCTGATCACAGTAATGCTGTTGCAATGTCTAGATTGCCTTCCCCATCACAAGTTACACCCGATAGGGAAGAAGTGTTTTATTTTTCATACATTGATGAACTGCCAGTCACAGCTGAAGAGATTGGTAGAGCAACCAAACGTGACCCAGTGATGTCAAAGGTGTATGAGTATATTGCAAATGGATGGCCAAACCAGGTAACAGACAAAGATACACATCCATTCTTCATTTGTAGGAATGAATTATCAGTCGATAAAGATTGTATCATGTGGGGTGCAAGAGTGGTTATACCAAATAAATTCAGGTCCAAATTATTAGGAGACCACCATGACCAGCACCTGGGAATGTGCTTGACCAAGAGTTTTGCACGCAGTTATTTATGGTGGCCAGTTCTTGATAAAGATATCGAGTACATCGTGAGTCAGTGTACGACATGTCAATCGGTAAGCAAGCAACCACCACCAGTACCATTACAGCCATGGAAATGGCCTCCCAGGGTGTGGCAAAGGCTACATATTGATTTTGCTGAGTTAGATGGACAACAATTGTTCATTGTAATTGATAGCCATTCAAAGTGGGTTGAGGTGTTTCCAATGTGGAAAATAACAACAAGTAAAACATTGGACATTTTACGAAAATTATTTTCTTCATTTGGCCTCCCTGAAGAGATTGTTTTGGATAATGGACCACAATTTTGTTGAGAAGAAATTGCACAATTCACGAGCAGAAATGGTGTGAAACATACCAAGGTTCCACCATACCACCCTGCTTCGAATGGTGCAGCAGAGCGCACTCTACAAATTGTCAAACGTGCCCTCATAAAACAAATGTTAGATCCAAATCCAAGCAAACGACAGTTGTCATTGGATCGCAAATTGGCAAATTTTTTGATTACATATCGAAATACTCCTCATACAACTACTGGTAGAACACCAGCAGAGTTGTTTCTCAACGACAGCCACGAACCAAATTCTCATTGTTAAAGCCAAATTTGACACAGTCTGTAGAAGAGACACAATTAAGACAAAAAGAGAATCACAATAAAGGGAGAATAAAAGAAGAGAAGAGAGAAGAGTGAAATTAAACCAGAAGGGGAGAGTGAAGAACCATCACCATAAATGGTTAAAGTGGTTACCCTGAAGAGTGGTGAAGATATGTGGTCCTCGCACATATTTGGTAAAGATGTTTGATAATGGACAGGTTAGGTTTGTCCATATTGATATTTTACCTACAGACATGGAAGGAATTGAAGGTGGGAATGATTCAATTATTTCTGACTTTTCAGATAGTTTTGATATACCAGTAGCAAATCCTAAATCCAATGTACTGGAAACAAATCCAGGAGAGAATCAAAATGAAAGTCCGAGTCAGGGAAACAAAGAGCCTGAAGTTAGAGTGAGTGCAAATGAAAATCAAGGAAATTCCATGGAGGAAAATGTTCCTCAGGATGAGCCTCAAATGAGTGTGAAATCAACACCATGTTTGGAAGGTTCTGTTCGAGAGCGAAGGTATCTTCTTCGAAACAGAAAACAAGTGGTAAAGTTAAATTTGTAAATATGTATAAAAATGAAAGTTATTTATGATGATTGTTATGATGGCTTTTTCATTAAGAAGGGAGAAGTGTAATGTCTGTCAGCTTGTAATGCTTGTAGCTCCATACTGTGGATGTGGACGTATTGTGTACTGCAACTGTATAGTTAATCATTAAACAGAACAGGCTTTCCGGAGAGTTCCGAGAGAGCAGCCTGCATGTAAGGAAGCTGCGCTCTGTGAAGATATCACAAGATCAAGTATTGTACAATGAGAAAAGGTTAATTAATAAGTTTGTAGTAAAGGAGTCTTTAGGGAAGAGTGACCATAATATGCTAGAATTTTATATTGAGTTTGAAAATGATTTAGTTGAATCCAAAACGAGTGTTGTGTTTGTATAGCGCCTTTAACCTCAAAATATCCCACGGCGCTTCTCAGGAGCAATTATCAAACAAAATTTGACACCGAGCCATATGGGAGGATTCAGGAAAGAGTAAATTTTAAAACAGCGAGAGAAATGGCAAGGCTCTAGCGCAGAGCAGAGTTTTGGATAAAAATAAGCAGAGTGGGTCAGGAAGGGGACAGAGAGAGTAACATAGGTAATAGGGCAATAGTGACTAAGGTGATCACAGTATGGTTGAATTTGTAATACAGATTGAGGGTGAAGAAGTTGTCAGAAACGAGCGTACTATGCTTAAACAAAGGGGACTACAGTGGGATGAGGGCAGAGATGGCTAAAGTAGACTGGAAACACAGACTAAACGGTGGCACAATTGAGGAACAGTGGAGGACTTTTAAGGAGCTCTTTCATAGTGCGCAACAAAAATATATTCCAGTGAAAAAGAAGGGTGGGAAGCGAAGGGATAACCAAGGAAATAAAGGAGAGTATCAAATTAAAGACCAATGCGTATAAGGTGGCCAAGGTTAGTGGGAAACTAGAAGATTGGGAAAATTTTAAACAACAGCAAAGAATGACTAAGAAAGCAATAAAGAAAGGAAAGATAGATTCCGAAGGTAAACTTGCGCAAAACATAAAAACAGATAGTAAAAGCTTTTACAGATATATAAAACGGAAAAGAGTGACGAAAGTAAATGTTGGTCCCTTAGAAAATGAGAAGGGGGATTTAATAATGGGAAATGTGGAAATGGCTGAGACCTTAAACAATTATTTTGCTTTGGTCTTCACAGTGGAAGACACAAAAACCATGCCAAAAATTGCTGGTCACAGGAATGTGGGAAGGGAGGACCTTGAGACAATCACTATCACAAGGGGGGTAGTGCTGGACAGGCTAATGGGACTCAAGGTAGACAAGTCCCCTGGTCCTGATGAAATGCATCCCAGGGTATTAAAAGAGATGGCTGAAGTTATAGCAGATGCATTCGTTATAATCTACCAAAATTCTCTGGACTCTGGGGAGGTACCAGTGGATTGGAAAGCAGCTAATGTAATGCCTCTGTTTAAAAAAAGGGGGCAGACAAAAGGCAGGTAACTATAGGCCGGTTAGTTTAACATCTGTAGTGGGGAAAATGCTTGAAGCTATCATTAAGGAAGAAATAGCGGGACATCTAGATAGGAATAGTGCAATCAAGCAGACGCAGCATGGATTCATGAAGGGGAAATCATGTTTAACTAATTTACTGGAATTCTTTGAGGATATAACGAGCATGGTGCATAGAGGTGTACCGATTGGTGTGGTGTATTTAGATTTCCAAAAGGCATTCGATAAGGTGCCACACAAAAGGTTACTGCAGAAGATAGAGGTACATGGAGTCGGAGGAAATGTATTAGCATGGATGGAGCTAACAGAAAGCAGAGAGTCGGGATAAATGGGTCCTTTTCGGGTTGGAAATCGGTGGTTAGTGGTGTGCCACAGGGATCGGTGCTGGGACCACAACTGTTTACAATATACATAGATGACCTGGAAGAGGGGACAGAGTGTAGTGTAACAAAATTTGCAGATGACACAAAGATTAGTGGGAAAGCGGGTTGTATAGAGGACAGAGAGAGGCTGCAAAGAGATTTGGAAAGCGAATGGGCTAAGGTTTGGCAGATGGAATACAATGTCGGAAAGTGTGAGGTCATCCACCTTGGGGAAAAAAAACAGTAAAAGGGAATATTATTTGAATGAGGAGAAATTACAACATGCTGAGGTGCAGAGGGACCTGGGGGTCCTTGTGTATGAATCCCAAAAAGTTAGTTTGCAGGTGCAGCAGGCAATCAGGAAGGCGAAAGGAATGTTGGCCTTCATTGCGAGAGGGATGGAGTACAAAAGCAGGGAGGTCCTGCTGCAACTGTATAGGGTATTGGTGAGGCCGCACCTGGAGTACTGCGTGCAGTTTTGGTCACCTTAAGGAAGGATATACTGGCTTTGGAGGGGGTACAGAGACGATTCACTCGGCTGATTCCGGAGATGAGGGGTTTATCTTATGATGATAGATTGAGTAGACTCGGTCTTTACTCGTTGGAGTTCAGAAGGATGAGGAGTGATCTTATAGAAACATTTAAAATAATGAAAGGGATAGACAAGATAGAGGCATAGAGGTTGTTTCCACTGGTAGGGGAGACTAGAACTAGGGGGCACAGCCTCAAAATACGGGGGAGCCAATTTAAAACCGAGTTGAGAAGGAATTTCTTCTCCCAGAGGGTTGTGAATCTGTGGAATTCTCTACCCAAGGAAGCAGTTGAGGCTAGCTCATTGAATGTATTCAAGTCACAGATAGATAGATTTTTAACCAATAAGGGAATTAAGGGTTATGGGGAGCGGGCGGGTAAGTGGAGCTGAGTCCACGGCCAGATCAGCCACGATCTTGTTGAATGGCGGAGCAGGCTCGAGGGGCTAGATGGCCTACTCCTGTTCCTAATTCTTATGTTCTTATGTTCAAAGCTAAAGGCACTATATCTGAGTGCGCAAAGCATTCACAACAAAATAGATTAATTAATGGCGCAGCTAGAAATGAATCGGTTTGATCAATAGCCATTACGGAGATGTGATTGCAAAGTGACCAAGGTTGGGAACTAAATATTCCAGGATACTTAACCTTTAGAAGAGATGGAAAAACTGGAAAAGGAGGAGGGGGGTAGCCCTGATAAAGGATGGGATAAAGACAGTAGAGAGAAAGGATCTTAACTCGGAAAATCAAGAAGTAGAATCAATTTGGGTGGAGCTAAGGGGCAGCAAACAATGATGGGTAGTGGTAATGTAGGGCAGTGTGTAAATCAGGAAATTAGAGGTGCATGTAACGAGCGTAATACACTAATCATGGACTTTAATCAAATTTGCAGTAATATTGTGGAGGATGAATTCATGGAATGTATACAAGATACTTTTATACATTTGAAAGTGATTTAGTTAAATCCGAAACTAGGGTCTTCAATCTAAACAAAGGAAACTACGTAGGTATGAGGGGCGAGTTGGTTAAAGTAAATTGGGAAACTACATTAAAAGGAATGATGGTAGACAAGCAATGACTAGCATTTAAGGAATTAATACATAATTTACAACATTCCTTTAAGGCACAAAAGCCCCACAGGAAAAGTGGTCAAACCATGGCTAACAAGAGAAATTAGAAGTAGTATTAGATCAAAGGACGAGGTTTAGAGTAGTAAGCCAGAGGATTTTAGAATTCAGAAAAGTATGACAGAAATTGTTAAAGAAAGGGAAAATAGAATATGAGAATAAACTAGCAAGAGACATAAAACTGACTGTAAAAGCTTCTATAGATATGTAAAAAGGAAAAGATTAGCGAAAGTAAATATGGGTCCCTTACAGGCTGAGACAGGAGAAATTATAACTGGAATAAGGAAATAGCAGAAAAATTAAGCATACTTTGTGTCTGTCTTCACGGAAGAAGATGCAAAAAAACATGCTGGAATTAGTGGAGAACCAAGGGTCGCGAGAATGAAGAACTGAAATAAACCGGTCGGTCGGGACGCCCGGAGAGGGGGGGGCGGGCGGTCAGGAAGGATGACGGGAGGGGTGGGGGGATGTCTGGAGGGACGCCAGGGGGGGTGTCGGGAGGTCCGGGGGCGGGGGGGAGGAGGCCCGAGGTGGGGGAGTCAACATCTTCTGGTTTCTGGATGACCCCGCCATGCATTGGTCCGGATTCCGGATTCTAGTACTCCGGATTTTGGATGTCGCACTGTAGTAGGGAAAATGCTCAAATCTGTTATTAAGGACGTGGTAACAGGGCACTTAGACAATAATAATAGGATTTGGCAGAGTCAACATGGATTTATGAAAGGGAAATCATGTTTGACAAATCTGTTAGTTTTTTGAGGTTGTAACTAGCAGAATAGATAAGGGAGAACCAGTGGATGTGGTGTATTTGGATTTTCAGAAGGCATTCGATAAAGTGTCTCACTAGAGGTTATTAAACAAAATTAGGGCTCCTGGGATTGGGGTAATATACTAGCATGGATTGAGGATTGGTTAACGGACAGAAAACACAGAGTAGGAATAAACGGGTATTTTCGGGTTGGCAGGCTGTAACTAGTGGGGTGCCGTAAGGATCAGTGCTGGGGCCCCAGCTATTCACAATCTATATCAATGATTTGGATGAGGGGGCCAAATGTAATAAATCCAAGTTTGCTGATGATACAAAGCTAGGTGGGAATGTAAGTTATGAGGAGGATGCAAAGAGACTTCAAGGGGATATAGACAGGCTCAGTGAGTGGGCAAGAACATGGCAAATGGAATATAATGTGGAGAAATGTGAAGTTATCCACTTTGGTAGGAAAATAGAAAAGCAGAGTATTTTTTAAATGGTGAGAGATTGGGAAATGTTGGTGTTCAGAGGGACCTGGGTGTCCTTGTACACCAATCACTGAAAGTTAACATGCAGGTACAGCAAGCAATTAAGAAAGTGAATAGTATGTTGGCTTTTATTACAAGAGGATTTGAGTATAAGAGTAAAGATATCTTCCTGCAATTATATAGGGCCCTGGTGAGACCACACTTGGAGTATTGTGTACAGTGAGACTGCACCTGGAGTACTGTGTACAGTTTTGGTCTCCTTACCTAGGGATGGATATACTTGCCATAGAGGGAGTGCAACAAGGGTGTTCACCAGACTGATTCCTGGGATGGGGGGGGATTGTTTTGTGGAGAGATTGAGTAGACTAGGCCTATATTCTCGAGTTTAGAAGAATGAGAGGTAATGCCATTGAAACATACAAAATTCTTACAGTACTTTACAGGGTAGATGCAGGGTGATGCTGCCCCTGGCTGTGGAAGCTAGAACCAGGGGTCATAGTCTCAGAATAAAGGGTTGGCTATTTAGGACTGAGATGAAGAGAAATTTCTTCACTCAGAGGGTTGTGAATCTTTGGAATTCTCGACCCCAGAGAATTCTGAAGAAGCTCAGTCGTTGAATATATTCAAGACAAAGATCGATAGATTTATGGATATTAAGGGAATCGAGGGATATGGGGATAGTGGAGTTGAGGTAGAAGATCAGCCATGATCTCATTGAATGGCAGAGCAGATTTGAGGGGCCGAATGGCAGTTGGAGAGAAAATGGGAACTTCATTAGAGAGGGGCAATATACTCCAGGCCCCATCTGGAGTAACTGCGTCAATTCTGCGCACTGCATATCTGGAAGGATATATTGACCAGCACAGATTCACTAGAATGATACTGGGGCTTAAAGCGTTAAATTATGAGGACAGGTTGTATTCCGTTGAGTTTAGAAGATTGAGGGGTGATCTGATTGAGGTGTTTAAAATGTTGAAAGGATTCGATAGGGTAGATGCAGAGAAGATGGGAAGTCAACAATGAGGAGACATCATTTTAAAATTAGGAGGGAAATAACAAAGGTTAGTGAAAATCTGGAATTCTCTTCCCTAAAAGGCCATGAGACAACTGGAACTTTTAAGACTGAGGTCGATAGATTTTTGTTGGGTAAGGGTATCGAGGGATATGGAGAAAAGGCAGGTAAATGGAGTTGAGGTACAGATCAGCCGTGATCTAATTGAATGGTGGAACAAGCTCGAGGGGCTGAATGGCCTGCTCCTGTTCCTATGTTCCTATTCAAAATATATGATAAAAGCAATCAATGTATAACCGACGACCTACTGTAACAAATTATCCTTCTTTTGGAGCATCTTCCTTATAGTAACAGAAAGTCCTGGGTCCCAGAGTTTAAAACAATAAGAATCTGCCAAATGTAGATGTAGCCTCTCGAGCTCTTTCTCACTTTCACTTGGATGTGTTCTTAGCTGGAATTATTATATTCCAATATCACTGCTTTCTAAGCTGGTCAAACACTCCTCGATATTCCCAAGTTGCATAATCAATTTACCAGGCAAGTTGCAGCAGTGTGATTAATTCCTTGTTACAGTAACACTTATTGATATTATGCACCTTTGGGATTGAACTCCGACATCATAATCCAAATTGCAGTCTATAAAATCACTAATTTCCAGACTTTCCTTCATCCTTACTCACTTGAACTGTGTAAATTAAAAAGACTAGTGCTGCGATTATAGTACAGATTTTAAGTCGAGCTTTAAAATTGTAACTAAAGAGGGGTGGAGGAGGTCCTTATTAAATTAAAAATACCCCCCTTCCTCATAGATTGATTAGTCTCACAGCACTTTAGTTTATCTAAAAAGACATCTACAAATGTTGGAACTCTGCAATTCAACACTTAAAATGCATCATCATCATAGGCAGTCCCTCGGAATCGAGGAAGACTGGCTTCCACTCCTGAAGTGAGTTCTTTGGTGGCTGAACAGTCCAATACGAGAGCCACAGACTCTGTTACAGGTGGGACAGATAGTCATTGAGGGAAGGGGTGGGTGGGATAGGTTTGCCGCACGCTCTTTCTGCTGTCTGCACTTGATTTCTGCATGCTCGTGGTGTTGAGACTCGAGGTGCTCAACGCTCTCTCGGATGCACTTCCTCCACTTGGGGCAGTCTTGGACTAGGGACTCTCAGGTGTCAGTGGGGATGTCACACTTTATCACAGAGGCTTTGAGGGTGCCCTTGTAACGTTTCCTCTGCCCACCTTTTGCTCGACCTTTGACTCATTTGCCGTGAAGGAGCTCCGAGTAGAGCACTTGATTTGGGAGTCTTGTGTCTGGCATGCGGACTATGTGGCCTGTCCAGCAGAACTGATCGAGTGTGGTCAATGCTTCAATGCTGGGGATGTTAGGCTGAATGAGGACGCTGACGTTGGTGCGCCTGTCCTCCCAGGGGATTTGTAGGATCTTGCGGAGACATAGTTGGTGATATTTCTCCAGCAACTTGAGCTGTCTAGTGTACATGGTCCATATCTCTGAGCCGTACAGGAGGGCGGGTATTACTACAGCCCTGTAGTAATGGTGGCTGTTTTGAGGGCCTGGTCATCAAACACTCTCTTCCTCAGGCGGCCGAAGGCTGCACTGGCGCACTGGAGGCGGTGTTGGGTCTCGTCGTCGATATCTGCCTTCGCTGATAATAGGCTCCCGAGGTATGGGAAGTGGTCCACAGTATCCAATACACAACAGGTCAGTCACCATCTGATGGCAAAATGCAGGTTAAGGTTTGTGGTGGAACCCATCAACAGAATTGGCAGGATTAGGTGGAGGAATGTGTATTGTAGAAGACATGCCCAAAATACCAGTGTTGTCCGATATTAATTTCATCTCAGTATTTGTTTTGTTTTTCAAGTGACGATGGTTTAATGGAGTGCCTGGTGAGCAGTGGTCTGAAGTGGAGCAGGATGGATGTGTTGGGCCAGCCGAGAAGGTGACACCTTCACTAATCCGAGTGCATCGCCTGAAGCTGGTTGGTCTTGGGCCAGAGCAGGTGGGAATGCCTGCTGTAAGTCACGTGCCAGAGGATTCTTCGACCTCATCTGATGAGGAAGAGCAGGAGTAAGTCAGGTTCACATTGGAAGTGTTTTAAGTAGCTCCATGGCCATGCCCCTCTCTGTCTGTGTAACCTCCTTCCGCAACGACTCTCCTCCCCCATACTCTCTGACTCCAGCCTTGTGCACCCATCTTTCCCCCTCCTATTATCAGTAGTGGTGCCTTCAGCCCCAACTCTCTGTGCAATTCTAGAGTAAGGCTCTCTCTCGTTTCTTGTGGTCTTTACCCCAATTCTGAAAAAACACCCTCTGTTGCACCAGCATGGCTTTTCCATTTCTCCCATCTGTTCTGGAGAACCTTCTTGTGTTTGTGTATTGCATCCATGTGGCAAGACCATATAGCAATGTTGTAAGACCCGAATGAATGGATTTCCATCATATTCCAGTTAATGAAGTTATCACATGAGGAATTGCAAGCATGAAGTCAGGGACTCGCTGTATTGATATATGAAACTGCTGCATTAATATGGTTTATTTTTACATCTTGTTCATTGCTGCAACACTCTAAGAGCACTCCCCCAGTAATGGGATTGCAGAATGGCTCCTGACGGGATAGCAGTGCTACTGCTCGGGTGTGTAAAATTTTTGTACAGTGCCCATTCAAATTGTAAAAAACAGCCGCCTGTTTCTCTGAAGAGTTATACAACTTCATGGTGATGTACTGCTCAGTGGCAGAACATAGAAACCGAAGCAAGTCTGTCGCATTTCCCCTGGTCCATGTTGGAACCAATGAGGTAGGAAGGGAAAGGGTTGAGGTCCTGCAGTCAGAGTTTCAGTAGCTAGGGAGGAAGTTGAAAAGCAGGACCTCAAAGGTAATCTCTGGGTTACTCCTAGTGCCACACGCAAGTGAGTACATGAATAGTAGTATAAGACAGGTTAAAACGTGACTGGAGAAATGATGCAGGAGGGAGGACTTCAGATTTCTGGAACATTGGGACTAGTTCTGGAGCAGGAGGGACCTGTTCAAGATGGATGGGTTGCACCTCATCGGAGTTGGGGCGGTTAACTTGTGCTGTGAGGGATGGTTAAACTAATTTGGCAGGGGGATGGGCAGCAGATTGAAACATTAAAGCAGAGAAACAAGGTGCATAGAGCACTGGGAGAGACAAATAGCATTAGATGTAAAGAATAATTCCGAAATAGAGGGATGAGACAAGGGGCAAATATGAGGCAGTCTAAGATGAGTTTCGAGTGCATGTGCGTGAATGCACGTAGCATGGTAGATGAGCTTGCTGAGCTGCAGGTATAAGTCGCCATATGTGTGCGCACTAGGCCCGTGCAGCAGAGCTGGTCTCCAGTCGTCTTGGTTAACCCTTGCCACTGGACCAAGATCTAGCTCTGTCAAACCCATGTGGTGGCTGGTTTGCAACGGCCACCCCACGATAAAAAAAAAACCCACGCACAGGCATCTTCCACCCTTAAGGATGTAGTTCGGGATCCAGAATATTAGGCCCTTCATTGAATCACCTGTGAACTCATCCCCTTTTTGGCATGGAAGCAAGTCATCCTCGTTTCGAGGAACTGCCTATGATGATAAAGTCGGCACGTAGGTCGATGATGCAGTAGCAATAACAGAGACCTGGTTCAAAGAAGGGGCTGATATGGAACTTAATATTCCCGACTACAAGGTATTCAGGAAAGATGGGGAAGGAAAAAAAAAGGTGGGGGGTAGTGGCGGTATTGATCAAAGCAACTTGTAACACTGGAGAGGGATGATGTAGTTGAGGGGTCAAAGACCGAATCTATTTGATTAGAATTAAGGAATAATAGAGGAGCTGTTACACAATTGGGTGTATACTATAGGCCACCAAATACTGGGCAGGAAATCGAGGAGCAAATTGGCAGACAAATTACAAAAAGATGCAAGAACTCTCGAGTACTGATTCTGGGGGACTTCAATTATCCTGATCTAGACTGGGATAGTAACAGTGTAAAGGGCAAAGAGCGGGAGGAATTCCTGAAAAGTACAACAGAACTATCTTGATCAGTGTGTTTCCAGCACAACGAGGAAGGAAAGGGCTGGATCTAGTTCTGGGGATGAAGTGGGGCAAGAGGAGCATGTTTCAGTGGGGGAGCATTTGGGGAACAGTGGTCATAATATCAGATTGGGAATAGTAATGGAAAAGGACAAAGAACAATCTAATGTAAAAAAATACTTAACTGCAGGAGGGCTAATTTCAGTAAGTTGAAAAGGGATCTGCCCTAGGTGGATTGAAATTAAAAATTGGTAGGCAAAACAGTAATTGAAAAATTATTCATTCCTGGGATGTGGGCGCCGCTGGCAAGGCTGGCATTTATTGGCCATCCCTAATTGCCCTGGAGAAGGTGATGGTGAGCTGCTGCCTTGAACCGCTGCAGTCCGTGTGGTGAAGGTGCTCCCACAGTGCTGTTATGGAGGGAATTCCATGATTTTGACCCAGCGGCAATGAAGGAATGGCGATACATTTCCAAGTCAGGATGGTGTGTGACTTGGAGGGGAACGTGGAGGTGGTGGTGTTCCCATGCGCCTGCTGCCCTTGTCCTTCTAGGGGGTAGAGGTCGTGGGTTTGGGAGGTGCTGTCGAAGAAGCCTTGGCGAGTTGCTGCAGTGCATCTTATAGATGGTGCACACTGCAGCCAGGGGGCGCCGGTGGTGGAGGGAGTGAATGTTGAAGGTGGTGGATGGGGTGTCGATCAAGCGAGCTGCTTTGTCCTGAATGGTGTCGAGCTTGTTGAGTGTTGGAGCTGCACTCATCCAGGCAAGTGGAGAGCCTCTGACCCGTTCTTGTTGCCACAGTATTTATGTGGCTGGTCCAGTTAAGTTTCTGGTCAATGGTGACCCCCAGGATGTTGAATGTTAAGGGGCAGTGGTTAGACTCTCGCTTGTTGAGATAGTCATTGCCTGGCACTTGTGTGGCGCGAATGTTACTTGGCACTTATCAGCCCAAGCCTGAATGTTGTCCAGGTCTTGCTGCATGCGGGCACGGACTGCTCCATTATCTGAGGAGTTGCGGATGGAACTGAACACGGTGCGATCATCAGCGAACATCCCCGCTTCTGACATTATGGAGGGCAGGACAGTGTAGAGGGAGCTTTACTCTGCATCTAACCCATGCATTTATTAGATCTGCACTTGTGTTGGTGTCAATGCTCTCATCCCTTTGCCTCAGCTGGAGAATTGTGTTCAATTCTAGGTGCCACTCTTTCTGAAAGGTGTCCAGGCCTTGATATTTACCAGAATGGTACTAGGGATGAGGGACTTCAGTTCTATGGAGAGACCGGAGAAGCTAGGACTGTTCTCCTTCGAGTAGAGAAGGTTAGGAGATTTGATAGCGGTGTTTTAAATCATGAAGCATTTGATAGAGTAAATAAGCAGAAGCTGTTTCCAGTGGCAGAAGGCTCGGTAACCAGAGGGCCCAGATTTAAGGTGATTGAGAAAAGAACCAGAGGTGATGGGAAGAAACTTTTTTTTAACGCACCGAGTTTTTATGGTCTGGAATGCTCTGCCTGAAAGGGTGGTGGAAGCAGATTCAGTGGTACTTTCAAAAGGGAGTTGAAGGGGATAAATTTGCAGGGCTATGGTGAAAGAGCAGGGCAGTGGGACTAATTGATGAGTGCTACCAATGAGCTGGCACAGGGGCGATGGACTGAATGGCCTCTTTCTGTGCTGTATCATTCTATAATTACAAAATGGCTTTTTTTGATCGTTGTGTTCAAAGTCTCCTATATATGCTGTTGGAATAGGGAGAGTTTTGTGGGTGTTCATCAACCTCCCTGTTTTTTTCTGTACTTCTGCTAAAGCTATTACAGTATTAGGGTTTAATCTAAAGCACAGCAGGGCAGACTCTGCATTAAGAGCTAGCTTGACTGAGTGCCTTTATTTGAAGTGCATGTGTGTTTGTGTCACTCTGCTCTCATCCCTTTGCAGCTCTGGTGGATCGAATGTCCTTTCAGGGTACAATGAAGAATGAGTTGCATTGTGCAATCCCCTCCAGTGAGGAGTCGTCCTGCTGTGATCATTTTATAATCTAAAGGATAAACGATTGCTTTATTCTATATGTACTCGCCCTCCCCCCGGTGTTTGCCTGGTAAAGCACGAAGCTACGCACTCCAGAAAGTAGGGACTTTGATAACCAGTCTGTGCCGAGTTAGCGGATTTCAGCCAGGACGCTACAAGGGATCTCAGTCCCCCTGGGCTAGCGAGGGAAACAAATGAGCTGGGGGTTTGCTCTTGGTCACTACCCAGGGATCCTGCTGAAAGTTTCATGTGTGCTCACACCGGGTGAGAACAGGGTTGGGCTCATCTCTAATAAGCCCCCCCACCCAATGATTGAATAGCCTGCCAATACTCACCGCTCAAGGGCTAGCACTTGAAGGGTAATCCCTCGAGGGCAGCTGGTGTCCACGGGACCGTTCGCCAGTATGGACGCTCAGGAGATATTGGAACGTTTAGTACAATAGGTTTTAGGCAAGTGGTATTTTGCTATAGTTTCTGTGCATTGATATTTTCATTGATAATTATGGAAGAGGGAGGCCATTCGGCCTATTTTAATTTGTCTACTCCCCCCCCCCCTTCCACTGCAACATCCCTTTGCTCCTTAAATGGTTCCAGACTTTTCTCCTCCTTTGCTCTATCTGGACGTTCTTGATGCACTTACCCAACACACATCTAATAATTATGGTCTTGAAAGCTTCAATTGTCCCAGGACACACAGCCTGTTGGGGAAGAGTGTTTCAGATTTCCACTACACTTTGAGTGGAAAAAATGCTTCCTGATTTAACTCCTGAAGCGGCCTGGCTCTAATTTAAAAATTATTACGCCCCTTTGTTCTGCATTCTCCCACCAGAAGAAATAGCTTTTCTGTATCTACCCTATCAAATCCTTTTATCATTTTTAACTCCCAAGATCAGATCATCACTATCTCCTAAATTCTAGGAAATACAGATCAAGTTTATGCAACATATCCTCATAATTTAACCCTATTAGCCCCGGTATCATTCTGGTGAACCTGCACTGCTTCCCCTTCAAGGCCAACATATCCTTCCTGAGGTTCGGTGCCCAGAACTAAACGCAGTTACTCCAGAGGGGATCTGACCAAGGCTCGGTATAACTGAAGCATAACTTCAAGTGAATTCCAATCCCCTCAAGAATAAAGGCCAACATTCCATTACCCTTTTGACTACTTTTTATACCTGTGTCCTAGCTTTTAGCGATTCGTGTCCATGGACACCTAAATCCCTTAGCTCCTCCACTGCTCCTAGTCTCTCACCATTAAGAAAATATTCCGATTTGTCGTGGATCCAGGGTGGATGACCTCTCACTCACTTTCCACTCCATCTGTCACATTGTCATTGCATAAGTATATGAAAAGAGGACATTTTATTGGGAGAAATGTTGAAGCAGAAACCATTGCATCTTTTAAGGGGAGTCGAGATAAACACTTGTAGGAGAGCAACATGACTGTGTGATTAGTTTTGGATGGCTCCAGCTACAAGCCAGTGCAGACTCGATGGGCCAAATGGCCTCCTGTGCTATAAACTCCCTAATCCTGTGGAAGAATGTAAAAGAATATGGAGAAAGGACAAGGGAATGAGATTAGTTGAGGATTAGATGAAGATTTGTGTGATGGGTTGAATGGTCTCCTTCGTTGTTGATTCTGAGCAGGGGGAATGTATTTTGGAGACACTTGCTGCATGATGCACTTCTGAAATGAGCTTTATGTTGCAGGGAACACCCGTGCATTCGATGGGTGGGCAACAATCGGATGGTACCCACCTTGGTTTTCTATGCGGATGGGATTGTGACGAAGGATGGCATCTTGCGTTCCATCGGAGGCATGTATTATAACTGCCTATCTGGCCGTGTGCGGTGGAATTAAAACGGTGTAGAGAAGTGAGTGAGGCTGTCTTCACCTGTTTCTGGGATAAGGATACTCCAGAGTAAGGATGGCGAGGTCTAGAGTAAAGATTCGGCCTTTTCCGACTGTGTTCATCGACAGCACGTGTCTGTGGAATCCTCTCTCTCTTCTGTTTCACCAACCAAACAGTGATCTGAACCAATCCAGGGACACTTGAAATAGTGAATCCTGCCACCTCAAAGATTTTTGATTGATTGTGAATCATGTGAAAGTTAAGGGCTAGAAATTGACCAGCCTTGCTCCCGTTTTTTCAGCGATATTTTGCCTTTTTTGACGGTAAAAGATACTCGCCTAAATTGGTCAAAGTTGTGCGCGGCGGTTTTGAAATACCGCTGAAAAGCGGACCGCCAGTGTGCAGCACCAAAAAAATGCGACCGCTTAAAATTGGCCGTTCGGCACACCCGTAGTTAGGAAGAAAAAAAACACCTGAGAAAAGCCTGTGTTGCAGCCCCGCAGTGGTAAGTATGAACCCCTGCAATAAAAGTACGTTTTAAAGTTTTTATTTTTAGATTATTTTTCAGTGATTCGCTAGATAAGTATCTTGTGAATGGTTTGTAATTTTTCTTTTTCTTTTTTGTTTTTTGCAATTTTTTTTGTGTATTATCCCTCCTCCCAGGGCCTGTCTTTTTAGCGCTAATCGGCTTCGGGCTAAAGTTGGCAAGGACTGTGATTTCCACCACGAATCCTCGTGAAATATCGATTTTTACCATCGGGTGCATTTTGTTGCCAATTTTACCCCTTTTTTTAAAAAAAAAGCGGTATTTTTAACGGTATTTTTATCGCAAAATGCCAAAGAATCCACTATCACCAAAAGACCAATTTCTAGTCCTAAGTGTCTTAAAAATCATAAAAATGTCTAATTTAAGCTTTGCTCTGCTATTAGAAGCAGATGTTTTAAGCAGCTAGTCTCTGGGACTCTTAAAAACACTTCACCTTGCAACGTCTCTCCCTTACTTTCAAAGCCTCCTTAACAGCCAATCTCTTTGATCATGGCTTCGATCTTCCTGTTCCCTCCTTTTTAACCTTTCCTGTCCCTGCTCTTTGTTCCCCACTTCCTGCTGTAGAGGACTCTCAGGCTTGCAGAATACAAAACCACACAACGGGAAAAGGCCATGCAGCCCATCAAGCCCATTCCCTCCAATGTACCACACATAACTACACTACTGTGGACTCCAAGCAATCCGACCAAAATACCTGAGCAAGCTGATTTGAAACGGTGAAAACTTCCAAAGGAGGAAAGCGATGATCCATTTTCAACCGGCTAACAATTCTGTTGAAATATTATACTCGGGAATCACCTTTAAACGGCAGATATTCGCATGGCGTAACTTCAAGGCCTTCCCCGAGATTGGAGATTGCAGTCCCAAACCGCGTGCCCTGCTATTGCCTGCCGCAGTATGTTAGACCGCTAAGGTTGGGTTAGCATCGCCTTTTTAGATCATGTAATTACACCAGTGCAGTCTGTTGTGACGTGTTCCTTTTCTTGTTGTAGAGCGCTATCACTTGGCGTATAAGATCGTGCGCACCGAGAGCAGACTAGTGCGCAGCATATTGACGGTGCATGGCTTCCACGAGGTACGTTCTTTGTTTAGTCGTAAGAAAATGTTTGCTCAGTTGAAGGGCTCCCTTCCCAGTTCATTGGGGGTTATTTCGCTCACTGCCGGCTTTTTCACGGGCTCCTCATGCCACGGCATCACCTGACGCCAGCAGGATGGAAGCTTGACCTCCCAGGCCCCAGCTTGAGCTCAGGTTCTCCAGGCTGAAGTAAAGTGTGTGTCACTGCGACATAGAAGCCAAGATCTCTGTCTTTGTGTGTCCTTGGGTGGGTGCATACCATGGAGTGCTGAGGAGACATAAAGTTTCAGTTCCCATAAATTTTCAGGTATCTCGGGTTACTGTTGCTAACGGATCTCCATGTTCGACTTAGGACTTGTACATCAGTGAGGCAACACTGCAGAGAACAGCTCTTTCAAAACCTCCAGGCCTACAACAATTCAAACAGGACAAACGGCGGACATTCTTGGGCTTCAAAGGCTGGATTGGCAGGCTTCAAACTATATAACTCAAGGCTGAAGGTTGGACAGCCCTGGCCTACTAGGAAAGAGTGTAAACCCTACATAAGGGAAATTAAATTCTGTATCTAACCCGTGCTGTACCTGCCCTGGGAGTGTTTGATGGGACAGTGTAGAGGGAGCTTTACTCTGTATCTAACCCCCTGTACCTGCCCTGGGAGTGTTTGATGGGACAGTGTCGAGGGAGCGTTACTCTGTATCTAACCGTGCTGTATCTGCCCTGGGAGTGTTTGATGGGACAGTGTAGAGGGAGCTTTACTCTGTATCTAACCCCGTGCTGTATCTGCCCTGGGAATGTAGTGGGAGCTTTACTCTGTAGTTTACCACAGTGTACCTGTTCTGGGTGTGTTTGACGCTGATAATGAGTGTTAATATGGGAATATGTCCTGTATTGACATCTCTCACCTTAATGACCATATTGTTCACAAGAGATCGACGATACTCATGCAGACATGTTTCACTTTTTTCTTTATATACAGGTCCATCCTAACAGTAACGATTTCAACTTGATGTGGACAGGTTCCCATCTCAAACCTTATTTATTACGCACTCTATTGGAGTTTCAGAAAGTCAACCACTTCCCCAGGTATATGTCTAACCTGCCATGCTTCTTTCTCACTTGTACCAAAGTTTGATTTAGTCCTTTGATCCTTGTTATGCAAACTTAAAAAAAAAATAGAGGGAACATTGCATAACCATAAATTCAGATAGTAGTTAGATGCTATCTTACATATACAACATGTATTCGATACTGCTTAGAACTGAATCAAAGATAAAAGTTGAAAATGTTGTGGTATCATCTGGTCTCTGTAAATCAATGCTGTGAAATAGAACTGTACCCTCTTTAGAGCCTGTGTCAGCATCAATTCCCCACCTCGGTTATCCTTATGCCCCTCTGCAAAGATTTCTAATGCTGTCTCAGTTGGTGCCAGATGCGAACTTTGCTGCCGTCATCCTCTGGATAATAGGAGAGGAAAGATACAGCGTCGGCTACTTTGGTAAAAGAGTTGTGGAAATGAGTAGCCATGACTCCACTCTAAAATATGTAGGGCATATTCGAGTACGCAGTGCATTCTGGGTTACGAAGGGAAGACGCAGCCAGGCTTTTCACTCCTGTTGAGCAGTCGTCGTCCCTCCCGTCCCCCGCTCCTGCTGTCAAGTGCACATGCATGGGTGTCTGGTGAGAATAGCATCGACTTTGGTGCCCTCTGGTTGAGTTGCTGCCCATGTTCACTGGCATTCATACTATGAATTGTCACTTGGTTGAAGTATTACATGTGAAACTGCACCCCAGAAAGAGTTTGCACCTCAAGGAGAATGGATTTTGAACACCATTATTTGTCTGCACTGTGTTGGTGACAGCTCCTTCTAATGACGGATAATAAGAACATGACATAAGAAATAGGAGCAGGCGTAGGCCCTTCGGACCTTCATTCACTAAGATCATGGCTGATCTACCTCAACTCCATTTAACGATCACATGGATGAACGTCACCAATTGTACATCCCTGTCTGGAGTAAAAATAAAACGGGGAAGGTGGCTCAACCATAGCTAACAAGGGAAATTAAGGATAGTGTTAAATCTAAGGAAGAGGCATATAAATTGACCAGAAAAAGCAGCAAACCTGAGGACTGGGAGAAATTTAGAATTCAGCAGAGGAGGACAAAGGGTTTAATTAGGAGGGGGAAAATAAGAATATGAGAGGAAGCTTGCTGGGAACATGAAAACTGACTGCAAAAGTTTCTATAGATATGTGAGGAGAAAAAGATTAGTGAAGACAAACGTAGGTTTTTTGCAGTCAGATTCAGGTGAATTTATAACGGGGAACTAAGAAATGGCGGACCAGTTGAACAGATACTTTGGTTCTGTCTTCACGAAGGAAGACACAAATAACCTTCCAGAAATCCCAGGGGACTGAGGGTCTAGTGAGAAGGAGGAGCTGAAGGAAATCCTTATTAGGCGGGAAATTGTGTTCGGGAAATTGATGGGATTGAAGGCTGATAAATGCCCAGGGCTGATAGTCTGCATCCCAGAGTACTTAAGGAAGTGGCCCTAGAAATAGTGGATACATTAGTGGTCATTTTCCAACAGTCTATCGACTCTGGATCAGTTCCTATGGACTGGAGGGTAGCTAATGTTACACCACTTTTTAAAAAAGGAGGGAGAGAGAAAACGGGTAATTATAGACCGGTTAGCCTGACATCAGTAGTGGGGAAAATGTTGGAATCAATTATTAAAGAAGAAATAGTAGTGCATTTGGAAAGCAGGGGCAGGATCGGTCCAAGTCAGCATGGATTTATGAAAGGGAATCATGCTTGACAAATCTTCCAGAATTTTTTGAGGATGTAACTAGTAGAGTGGACAAGGGAGAACCAGTGGATGTGGTGTATTTAGACTTTCAAAAGGCTTTTGACAAGGTCCCACACAAGAAATTGGTGTGGAAAATCAAAGCACATGGTATTGGGGGTAATATACTGACGTGGATAGAGAACTGGTTGGCAGACAGGAAGCAGAGAATCGGGATAAACGGGTCCTTTTCAGAATGGCAGGCATTGACTAGTGGAGTGCCACCAGGACTCGGTGCTGGGACCTCAGCTATTTACAATATACATTAATGATTTAGATGAAGGAATTGAGGGTAATATCTCCAAGTTTGCAGATGACACTAAACTGGGTGGCGGTGTGAGCTGTGAGGAGGACGCTAAGAGGCTGCAGGGTTACTTGGACAGGTTAGGTGAGTGGGCAAATGCATGGCAGATGCAGTATAATGTGGATAAATGTGAGGTTATCCACTTTGGTGGCAAAAACACGAAGGCAGAATATTATCTGAATGGCAGCAGATTAGGAAAAGGGGAGGTGCAACGAGACCTGGGTGTCATGGTACATCAGTCATTGAAAGTTGGCATGCAGGTACAGCAGGCAGTGAAGAAGGCAAATGGTATGTTGGCCTTCATAGCTAGGGGATTTGAGTATAGGAGCAGGGAGTCTTACTGCAGTTGTACAGGGCCTTGGTGAGGCCTCACCTGGAATCTTGTGTTCAGTTTTAGTCTCCTAATCTGAGGAAGGACGTTCTTGCTATTGAGGGAGTGCAGCGAAGGTTCACCCGACTGATTCCCGGGAAGGCAGGACTGACCTATGAGGAGAGACTGGATCGACTGGGCCTGTATTCACTGGAGTTTAGAAGGATGAGAGGGGATCTCAAACATATAAAATTCTGACGGGATTGGACAGGTTAGATGCAGGAGGAATGTTCCCGATGTTGGGGAAGCCCAGAACCAGGGGACACAGTCTAAGGATAAGGGGTAAGCCATTTAGGACTGAGATGAGGAGAAACTTCTTCACTGAGTTGTTAACCTGTGGAATTCCCTGCCGCAGAGAGTTGTTAATGCCCGTTCATTGTCGAGACTAAGTGACTTTACCCAGTTTTATCATTGGCCGAGGAACGAGTATCTTCAGCTCTGGCTGCACAATCCCTCTTTGGAAATTGCTTCTAAACTTCGGTAGATAGTTGGTGCAGTACAGGATGATGTTTCATTAGCATTAAACCAATTGAATAGGACGCAAGGCTGGAATCAAATGAAGCGGAGAACTTCCAGAAAACATGTGCTGCACTCCACCCTCAGGGACATGTGTGTGCAGTTGGAGCGTCCAAGAACACTGCTGTGAAAAGCTTTCTGTGGTCCTATTTAACCATTGAGATGTTTTGGGTGTTAGAGCAAGTTGTACACAGTGTCTCGAAGCCACAGGTAGGCAGAGTGAGAGAGAGGTTTAACTATAAATGCATTGTCAACAATACTATCCATTTTCTGTACGTATAAAGATTTTGTATTTAGCATCAATCTTTTTTTTTAAAAAAAAGCAAAAATTGTGATTGGCTCAAATTTAACAGGAGGTACTCAATAAAACTAACATTAACTTCACAGATTCTGATTACATTTCTCATAATTCTAATTTTCAGTGTATAATAATGAGTCACAAACTGCTGTCATTGTACAACAGTGTTCTCTCCTTTGGGCTGCACCACAGAAGCTCGAGCAAATCTAAGAAGAACTTGCATTTATATAGCACCTTTCACGACCACTGGACATCCCAAAGCGCTTTACAGCCAATGAAGTACTTTTTGAAGTGTAGTCACTGTTGCAATGTAGGAAACGGCAGCCAATTTGTGCACAGCAAGCTCCCACAAACAGCAGTGCGATAATGACCATATCATCTGTTTTAGTGATGTTGGTTGAGGAAGAAATATTGACCAGGACACTGGGGCAAATTCCCTGCTTTTCTTCGAAGAGTGCCATGCGATCTTTTACATTTACCTGAGAGGCAGACTGAGCTTCGGTTTAACGCCTCCTCTGAAAGACGGCACCTCTGACAGTGCAGCGCTCCCTGAGCACTGCACTGGGAGTGTCGGCCTAGATTTTGTGCTCGGGTCTCTGGAGTGGGACTTGTGTATTTGCAGCGTCCAAGAAAATTGAAATCCAAAGTGGCTAATTTTCTGTGGCCCTGGAACAAGTTGTACACAATGCTGCAAACCCACAGATAGGTGGAACTAGTCAAGGGTTTAAATATAAATGCATTGCCTGCAATTTCTGACTGAGGCGCAAGAGCTCCTAACTGAGTCACGGCTGACACTGAAATCAGAGTGCAGTCCTCATCAGTGGTGGTCACACCCACGATGGTACGCTCAGAAAAACCTGCCCGAGTGTATGATTTTCCTTTATTTAATGCTGTTCCATGTTATTTTGTTCCAGATCCTATGAGTTGACCAGGAAAGATCGGCTATACAAAAATATCCAACGTATGCAGCAGACTCATGGCTTCAAACACTTCAACATTGTACCGCAGGCGTACATCCTCCCCTCCGAGTACCAGGAACTGTGGAGTAAGGCCTTTCATAGAATTGCAGATCAGTCCAATCCAAATTGTATTATCTCCAGTGTCCGGCATATAGTATTTGTGTATTTGTTACAGGACCAGTAATCCAGAGAACATGAGTTCAAGTCCCATCATTGCAGTCTGAAAATTTGAATTCAGTTTGCAGTAAAAGTGACTACAACCAGATTGTCATAAACACTCAACTGGCTCACTGATGTCCTTTAGGGGAAGAAACCTGTCGTCCTTACCCGGTCTGGGCCTATGTGTGACTCCAGTCCCCACACCAACGTGGTTGACTCTTAATTCCCCTCTGAAGTGGCTGAGCGAGCCACTCAGTTGTACAGAGCCTCAGCCGGTGGTTCAAGGTGAAGGCCCAGCACCGCCACCTCAGCAACCAGGAAAGGGCAATAAATGCCGGATATCCACATCCCGAGAAAGGAAAAAAAAACAGCACTTTGACGGGGTAGGGTGTGGCGTAGGCCTGATACGCCCTCACTTCATATCCTAGGTGCCGCTGAGTGGATAGGCAGGCAGGCACTGCCCTGATTTGGCACTGCCAAGGGCAGGCAGGTAAGCTGTACCTGACTATCTATTCTATAATAAAACACAAAATACTGGAAATGCTCCCCAGGTCAGGCAGCATCTGTGGAGAGAAACTAAGTTAACGCTTCAGGTCGGTGACCTTTCGTCAGAACTCTTTCTTTTGCCAGAATGCTCCAGGGTAATTGTCTCTCTCATTTTTGGGAAGAAAATGGTTCTATTTTCTCCTCCCTCTTGGGGTAAAGGGGAGTCAAGCCACTACTCAGCAATTCTCGCTACTCCATCCGAAAACCTGGTTGTTTTTAGGAGCTCGCTCTATAGAAATCTGCTGTCGAGTCCCCATCCCAGGACTGTGGTCATACCAGGCTCTCTGTGTGGACGGTGGTGAGAGTGTTCGGCCGCAGCAACTGTGCCTGCCAATGGTCAGAGTGTGTTTCATCGTAACCCATTCTTGGGAAGAGGACAAAAGCCCAGGAAGCCCAACCTCTGGCGATTTCCATCTATCCACTCTCTGTCCAGAGACACATCTACTTGTCCTTTGATCCCAATTATACTGTCTGCTTCATGTCCTTCCTTGCTCATTGTTCCAGATTTCTATTTTTATTCCTCATTTGTAAGTTGTGTACCCTGGGATTTGAACCCTTCATCACAGGGACCAATTTAGCTGGAACAATATCCCTATCCCTCTCATAACTGTAAAAACTACAATTGCATCAACTCAGAGCTAGGAGCTGGACCTGTCCCGAATCGGGTTCCGTCCCAGGACTGGTTTGATGAGGTTGTCTTCTCCAAGTTAGAATGTTATTGCAACTGTTTGTTCTCGTTTGAACTAATTCTCATCAGAAACTGTTTATAATTGTCAACATTTCTTTTATGTATTTTTTTTAAAGCTGCACATATGAAGGATAAGGGACCGTGGATTGTTAAACCAGTGGCATCTTCCAGGGGCCGTGGAGTCTACCTGGTCAGCAGTGTAAGTGCTTGTGAACAGGGTGTGAGGGTGTGAGGGAAGAATGGCGATATGTTAACTGCTGTGGTCCCACCCCTCGCAGGTCTGTAAAATCACAGGTTACATTTTGCCAGGCTCTGCTGAGTTGGCCTATCTCAGCTGTGTGTGCTATAATTGGCCCTGCTGCCCTAATCTCAGCAGAGGGGGGCAGCTTGGCCCAGTGCCGATGCCCTGCTGTGTGCTCCCCCACTCCCCCCAGCCCCGTGTCGGGGTTTGTGCTCCTGACTCGCTTTAAATGGATGTCGGATGAGGACAGAAGTAAGCTTGGCTGTGATGGCCTCTGTGGTTCACCAGCCCACTGACACTCACTGCTCACACCTGGGGGAAGAGACACTTGTGCAAGGCAGCTGTGAACTGTACCCAGTGAGAATCAGCACCTTGAGGAGAGGAGGATGTGTGGGACTATTCCACTTCTAATGAGTGATTTTCCAGCTCATGATTTGTCTGATTTGTTCAGCTCATTCTCACTCTGCAGTCTTCCTGAAAGCTGCTCCCTTTCCTCTCTTTTCTCTTGGTTCCAACTGATTGTAAAATCAAATTTAATGGCATCATTAAACCACCTGATATCAGTCCTAAATCTACATTTCCCCAGTTTGACCCTGTGACAAATGTCTCTGCCCCGTTAAGCTGCAATTCTGGAGGTCCTAGCTTTTAAATGGATAAAACTGCGCACATGTGGAAATTTGAATGAGCTGCGCAGCCCATTGGGAAAAAATTGAGGGAACATTGCCTGTGACCCCTTGCTCTACTGTCAGGCTTTAGTTTGAAGACAGAAAGAAAGACTTGTATTTATATAGCACCTTTCATGACCTCAGGATGTCCCAAAGCACTTTACAGCCACTTTTTCAGGTGTAGTCACTGTTGTAATCGTAGAATCAGAAAATGGTCACGGTACCGAAGGCCATTCGGCCCGTCGAATCGTGCCGCCTCTCAGCCTGTCCCACTCTCCCGCCATTTCCGCTGTTATTTTTTTTCCTTCAGACATTTATCCAACTCCTTTTTGAAAGATCAGATTGCGTCTGCCTCCACCACCCTCTCAGGCAGCGCGTTCCAGATCCCAATCACTGGCTGCGTAAATTCTTTTTTCTTGCATCGCCTTTGGTTCATTTGCCAATCACCTTAAATCTGTGTCCTCTGGTTCTCGACCCTTGCACCAATGGGAACAGTTTCTCTCTACCCTGTCCGGACCCCTCCATGATTTTGAACACCTCTATCAAATCTCTTGATCTTCTCTGCTCCAAGGAGAATAACCCCAGCTTCTCCAGTTTATCAACGTAACTGAAGTCCCTCATTCCTGGAATAATCCTCGTAAATCTTTTCTGCACCCTCTCTAAGGCCTTCACATCCTTCCATGAATTGGAATTGGACACAATAATCCAGTTGGGGTCAAACCAGTTTTTTTTATACAGGTTCATCATAACTTCCACACACTTGTACTCTGTACCTCTATTTATGAAGCCCAGGATCACGTAAGCCTTTTTAACTGCTTTCTCAACTTGCCCTGCCATCTTCAACGATTTATGCACACGTACCACCAGGTCTCTCTGCACACGTACCACCAGGTCTCTCTGCACACGTACCACCAGGTCTCTCTGCACACATACCACCAGATCTCTCTGCACACGTACCACCAGGTCTCTCTGCACACGTACCACCAGATCTCTCTGCACACGTACCACCAGGTCTCTCTGTTCGTGCACCCCTTTAGGATTGTACCATTTAGTTTATATTTCCTTTCCTCATTCTTTTTACCAAAATGTATCACTTCACACTTTTCTGTGTTAAATTTAATCTGCCATGTGTCCAGCCTGTCTATGTCCTCTTGAAGTCCCACTCTCCTCCTCACTGTTCACTATATTTCCAAGTTTTGTGTCGTCTGCAAATTTTGAAATTGTGCCCTGTACACCCACATTCAAATCATTAAGATACAGGCAACTCTCGATTATCCGGGTCCCTCGGGGATTGGGCTATTCCGGGTAAAAGATTTTTCCGTTAGGGTGAGTCTACATTTTAAAGTTAAAACTTTAATGAATAAATACAATCGTTAGGGTGAGTTTACATTTATAAGTTAAAACTTTATATTGCTTCATTAATCCGCAACAAACGATGGACGTTACCAGCATGCATGTACAGGTTCTGTGCCTGGAACCCAGTGCCGGCTCTGCCCTCATTCCTGTCAGCGGTGGCCGCGAGAGACAGCGGCTGCAGCAGCGTGCACACACCAACAAACCAAGGGCAGAGGAGGGCAATTTTTACGGTGTGAGAGAGCGAGAGAGAGAATGAGCAAATACAAATGAGTACAGTGTTTGGAAGGCGATTTTTCCAAATTTTTTGGAGCGGTCTTTTCATTTGTTAGCAACAGAATTTTAAATCCCGTTATAACGGTTTCCCGTTGGATCCATGTACGGATAATCGAGAGTTGCCTGTATATCAAGAAAAGCCGTGGTCCCAGTACCGACCCCTGGGGAACACCACTGTATACCTTCCTCCAGTCCGATAAACAACCGTTCACCACTACTCTCTGTTTCCTGTCACTGAGACAATCCCGTATCCAGGCTGCCACTGTCCCTTTTATTCCATGGGCTTCAACTTTGTTGCAAGCTGATTGTGTCACTTTATCAAATGCCTTTTGGAAATCCATGTACACCACATCAATCGCATTGCCCTCATTAACCCTCTCTGTTACTTCATCAAAAAACTCCATCAAGTTGGTTAGACATGATTTGCCTTTAACAAATCCGTGCTGGCTTTCCTTAATTAATCCACATTTGTCCAAGTGACTGTTAATTTTGTCCCTGATCACTCTTTCTAAAGGCTTCCCCACTACTGAGGTTAAACTGACTGGCCTGTAGTTGCTGTGTTCATCTTTACACCCTGTAGGAATGTAGGCAACATGACAGCCAATTCTGCACACAGCAAGCTCCCACCAACAGCAATGTGACAACGATTAGATAATCTGTTTTAGTGATGTTGGTTGAGGGCTAAATATTGGCCAGGCAGGAATGAGTGCTACCCACGGAGTCTAGGCTGCCAGTTGTGTTCGGGATTTCCCTTTTCTATACCTCTGTAAGCTCACACCTCAGTCATGTCCTTTGAAAGCTGAAAAGCCCAAGTTTCTCCAGTCTTTCCTCATAACCCAGTGCCTCTGATTCTGGGGTTCAGCCTCTGGGACTTGCACCTCAGTGACCAGAACTGGACACAGTACTCTGGGTGTGTCTAACCAGCGTGCTGTAGTTTCAGCGACTTCAGTGCTCCTCCCAGGGGTGAGACTGGTCGATAAATGATAGTTTACTGAGGTGCACCAACCTGGCCACTCGGCACCAGTTTATTGTACAGGTATTGCACTCGAACCTCCTTCCTTACCTTTCTTTTCCAATGTTTCAGCCCAGCCAGATTACAACAGACGAGAGTATCCTAGTTTCACGCTACATCCGCTCTCCGCTGCTAATAGATGGTAAGTAATCTTTTCATACGGAGAATGTGGCTTCACTTTATTGGCTTTATTTGGTCACCCTCTCTCACTGCTCTTAAACTGCAAATACACAGTCTTCTTGTAGTATCAAATCAAATGTCAATATCCAAATTAAATATCCAGGCCAAAGCTTCCGGTGTAATAGCGTGGATACCTTGTAGGCTTCCTGCGAATATCCAGATACACAATCAAAACCACTCTTCCTTCCTGTTGGGTCTTGCAAGGCTGAGTAATCAGTGGCCTCCAATTTCCCCCAGACGTTAACAGCAGTTTTTAATGTTGTTTCCTCCTATGATCAGGAGAAATGCATTCAGGGAGCAATGCATGGTGTAGCAGTGTGAATGGGGAGTTTAGTGGCTGATTTTGCTAAGTGTCCCTCTCCAGTGCAGGCCAGTAACAAGCTACTGTTTTGAATAGGCCTAATACTGCCCACTAAACTCTCCATTCGCACTGCCACGTCATCCATTGCTTCCGTTTTTTCTATATTCATTCTTTGGATGTGGCCGTCGCTGGCAAGGCCATCATTCATTCCCCCCCCCCCCCCCCAGTTGCCCTGAGTTTGATGCATTCTCGGAACCCATCTTGTCTTGCACATACGCAGGCTGCTCCTTGACGCATCGTCCACAGTCATGGGGTCAGCTTCCACATGTGTGCTGATGACATCTAGCTCTACCTCTCCCCTACCCCCCTCGATCCCTCCACCTCTCTAACCTTCTCCAGCCCTACAACCCCTTCCCAAACTATCCACTCCACTAACTTTGCCCTCGTGCATTTTCCTCCTTTCTCCTTTCAGCCCAGCTTAGGTCTACTACTCTGGAATTCCCTCCCTAAACCCCTCTGCTTCTCTATCTCTCTCTTCCTTAGAACTCGCCTTTTTGAGCAAGCTCTGTGTCTCCCCTCCCAATATCTCCTTTTTTGACTTGACATCCATTTTTCCCCTCGCATTTCTCGGTTTTGAAGGTGCTATATAAAGGCATGTTTTTCTGCTTGTACCATATGTAAACCACAGAGGTTTACAACATGGAAGGAAGCCATTCGGCCCATCATATCTGTGCCAACTCTTTGCTGCAATCCAAAAGTATTCCCACTGCTTGTGCTCTCCCCATAGCCCTTTGTATCAAATATTTAAGTTTCCATTAAAAGATGCAATGGTGTCTGCCCCAACATCTCCCTGTGGTAAAACATCCCATGTTCCCAACAACCCTGTGTAAAGATGTTCCTCTCAGTCTGTCCCCACTCTCAATACTCATTTTAAATGATTAATCTCTTGTTACTGACTCCCCAACCAGAGGAAATAGTTTTCCCTTATTCACTCTTATCGAAAGCCTTTATTAAGAACATAAGAAATAGGAACAGGAGTAGACCATACGGTCCCTCGAGCCTGCTCCGCCATTTAATACCATCATGGCTGATCCAATCATGGACTCGGGTCTACTTTCCTGCCCGCTCCCCATAACCCCTTATTCCCTTTTATTAAATCTCCTCACCCTGTCAAATCCCTCGGTTAGATTCCGGGTTAGGTCCTACAGGGTCTGTGGAAGGAGATGTGATGGGTGGGATGGCCATTTGTGTTCTACAGTAAACTCTCGTTTACCCGGATTGTTTGGGGATTCGGCAACTCCGGGTAAACAAATTTTCCGATGGGGCGAGTTTACATAAATCGCAAAAAAAAATTAAAAGAAAAAACAATCACGTTTACCTTGGGTCAGCATTACTTACCTCTCTGCAGTCGGGATAGGTTGGACCGCCCGTATTTACAGGCAGTCACTGCGGGGCGTACGGGTTGGGCGGGACTCAAAAAAATAGGCCGGTGTGGCAACCAGGGCATTGCACACCGGCGCAGCTGTTCCGGGTGATACTGCCCAGCATCCCGGAGACCCCCGCGGGGCACTGGAGGCTGACCGCCCGCCCAGGAGACCTCACCGCCATCATTGCTGCCCCTCTGGGACAGAAAATGGAATGTGAAAGATTGGAAGGTCCGCCCCATGGAGTTCTGGGTGGCTAATCATGATTCAGTAAGAAGGTAAGTACAATGTATAGTTTGCACAGCTTAAAGCAAGTAATAATGTTCACTGCTGCTTGTATTTGTGATATAGCCAATGATCCTCTCATTTTTGTTTAGTTGCTGAATCTCTCAATATTTTAAATTCCGTTATGGCAGGTTTTCCGTTGCATTTGTATCCGGGTAAACAAGAGTTTACTGTATATTGAACACGATAACCAGAATCCTTCACTCCTGATGTAAAATATCCCACGTTAAATCATCAGACTGAATTTCCAAATCGGTGATCCTGAAGAATATTGGCCGGCAGTGGAGAATGTTCTGTGTGTAATCACAAACTGTAAATATGTTTATGACTTTGCTACACGTGCCAAACCTTCACCAGCAATTAATTACTTTTGAAGTGTATTGACAATGTCGGCACACTCAGCAATGAGAAAGAGAGGGTGTTTTAGGTGATGTTGGTTGAGGGATGAATGTTGGCCGGGGCACCAGGGAGAGCTCTCCTGTTGTTTATCCAATCTTGCCCCGGGTTTTTTAATGTCCACCTGAGCAGGCAGGCGGGGCCGCGATTCGCTCAGTATTGCACTGGCGTTTCAGCCTAGTCCCTAAGATGGGGCTTGAACCCTCAACCTTCTGACTGGGAGGCGAGTGTGTTACCAAGTGAGCCAAGTTGCCACTCGAGAGTTTCAGCGTAGTGAAGCCGAGTCAGCTGCATGCCGAGTCAGAAGACCGCGTGTCCGTGCGTGGAGTTAGTTACTTTAGTTTTTCCACTTACAGACTTCAAGTTTGACGTGCGATTATACGTCCTGGTGACGTCCTATGACCCTCTGGTGGTTTATCTCTATGAAGAAGGACTGACGAGGTAAGAAGCCCCTCATTTTCACACTGATTATACACCACTGGCAAGCACATCTGTCTCGTCTGTCAGTGATTGATCAACAACTAACAACAACTTGCATTTATATAGCGCCTTTAATAAGGAAAACAGATGGCGAGCCAGAGGGGGAAAGATGAGGGGGGTGGCCCTAAGCTTGCTCAAAGAGGTGGGTTTTGAAGAAGGATTAGAAAAGAGGAGGGAGAGGCAGAGGGGTTTAGGGAGGGAATTCCAGACTGGGGTACCTAGGCATCTATAGGTACAGTCCCCAATAATGTGGGGTGGGTGGGGGGAGGGGCAGAGTCAGAGGCATGAGAGGTTGGAGTCAGAGGAACGGTGAGTTTGGGAGTGGGGCTGGGGTGGGTTGTAGCAATGGTCGAAGGTTACAGAGATAGTGGGTGAGGCTATAGAGGAGTTTAAGGAGAAATTTAAATATGAGGCGATGGGAGACCGGGAGCCACTGTAGGTCAGTGAGCACGGGTGAACGGGACTTTATACGAGTTAGGACACGGGCAGCAGAGTTTGAGGGTGGGAGGCTGGCCAAGAGAGAGTAGGAAGAGTTGAGTCTGGACGTAACAAACGCATGGATGAGGGTTTCAACAGCGGATGAGCTGAGGTGGGGGCGGAGACGGGCGATTATTACGGAGCTGGAAGCAGGCGGTCTATGTAAGCGATGTGGGTCGGAAGCTCAGCTTTGGGACAGGACGCCGAGGTTGTGATCGTAAACAGTCTGGTTTGGGCAGGATTAAGTGTCCGGAGAGAGGGCTGGAGTCAGTGGTGAGGGTACGGAGTTTGAGGCGGGGGCTGAAGACGATGGCTTCAGTCTTATAATGTTTAACGAGATGAAATTGCGGCTCATTTATGACTGGTTATCAGATTACACAGGCAGTAGAGGGGATGGTGAGAGGTGGTTGCGAGGTAGAGCTGGGAGTCATCAACGCACATGTGGAAGTTGCTCCTTTATTTGCTGCTGAAGTCGCCGAGGGGCATGTAGATGAGGAAGAGCAAGGATCAAGGATACATCCCTGGGGGATCCAGAGATAATGGGTGGGAAGGGAAGCCAATGGTGGAGATTCTGTGGCTACGATCAGATAGGTAACAGTAATGTGCTGTAGCTACATTACCTCACTCCCCTTCAAAACTGGGTTTGTCCCTGCTTTGATCGAAAGTTTCCTCTGAATTCTTATGTCCTTATTGAGAATTAGGAGCAGGAGTAGGCCATATGGCCCCTCGAGCCTGCTCCGCAATTCAATGAGATCATGTCTGATCTGATCATGGACTCGGTTCCACTTCCCCGCCCGCTCCCCATAACCTCTTATCTCCTTATCGTTTAAGAAACTGTCTGTTTCTGTCTTAATTTTATTCAATGTCCCAGCTTCCACAGCTCTGAGGCAGCGAATTCCACAGATTTATAATCCTCTGAAAGAAGAAATTTCTCCTCATCTCTGTTTTAAATGGGCGGCCCTTATTCTAAGATCATGCCCTCTAGTTCTAGTCTTCCCCCATCAGTGGAAACATCCTCTCTGCATCCACCTTGTCAAGCCCCCTCATAATCTTATACGTTTAGATAAGATCACCTCTCATTCTTCTGAATTCCAATGAGTAGAGGCCCAACCTCCTCAACCTTTCCTCATACGTCAACCCCCTCATCCCTGGAATTAACCGAGTGAACCTTCTCTGAACTGCCTCCAAAGCAAGTATATCGTTTCGTAAATATGGAAACCAAAACTGCACGCAGTATTCCAGGTGTGGTCTCACCAATACCCTGTATAACTGTAGCAAGACTTCCCTGCTTTTATGCTCCATTCTTTTTGCAATAAAGGCCAAGATACCATTGACCTTCCTGATCACTTGCTGTACCTGCATACTAACCTTTTGTGTTTCATGCACAAGTACCCCCAGGTTCCGCTGTACTGCAGCACTTTGCAATCTTTCTCCATTTAAATAATAACTTGCTCTTTGATTTTTTTCTGCCAAAGTGCATGACCTCACACTTTCCAACATTATACTCCATCTGCCAAATTTTTGCCCATTCACTTAGCCTGTCTATGTCCTTTTGCAGATTTTTTGTGTCCTCCTCACACATTGCTTTTCCTCCATCTTTGTATCGTCAGCAAACTTTGGCTACATTACTCTCGGTCCCTTCTTCCAAGTCGTTAGTATAGATTGTAAATAGTTGGGGTCCCAGAACTGATCCCTGCGGCACCCCACTAGTTACTGGTTGCCAACCTGAGAATGAACCATTTATCCCGACTCTGTTCTCTGTTAGTTAGCCAATCCTTTGTCCATGCTCATATATTACCCCCAATCTATGAACTTTTATCTTGTGCAGTGAACTTTTATCTTGTGCAGTAACCTTTTATGTGGCACCTTGTCAAATGCCTTCTGGAAGTCCAAATACAGCACTTCCACCTCCTGCTGCAGTGCAATTAAAAAAAACAAAATAACATTAGTGACTGTGGGTACCAGGCGTTTACCTCATCCTCATATCCTCCATCTTTACCTCCCAACCTCATCCAGCCCATGCAGCCACGCTCCTACACAGGAACAGGAGGAGGCCATTCAGCCCCTCGAGCTTGTTACACAGGAACAGGAGGAGGCCTTCGGCCCCTCGATCCTGTTACACCATTCTTTTGACAAGGTCCCGCACAAGAGATTGGTGTGCAAAATCAAAGCACATGGTATTGGGGGTAATGTACTGACGTGGATAGAGAACTGGTTGGCAGACAGGAAACAGAGAGTCGGGATAAACGGGTCCTTTTCAGAATGGCAGGCAGTGACTAGTGGAGTGCCGCAGGGCTCAGTGCTGGGACCCCAGCTATTTACAATATACATTAACGATTTAGATGAAGGAATTGAGTGTAATATCTCCAAGTTTGCGGATGACACTAAACTGGGTGGTGGTGTGAGCTGCGAGGAGGACGCTAAGAGGCTGCAGGGTGACTTCGACAGGTTAGGTGAGTGGGCAAATGCATGGCAGATGCAGTATTTTCTATGTTTCAATTAGATCATTGGCAAATGAATTTCAACATGGATAACTGTGAGGTAATACATTTTGGTAAGAAAAATAAGGAGTTCCCATCCTACTTGGAAAGTAAGAATCTAAATGGGGTCGAGGAGTAAAGGGATCTGGGAGTACGTGGAGACAAATGATGAATTAGTGACACAGGTTAATTAGGCCACTAAAAAATCAAACCAAACACTCGGGTTTATTTCTAGAGGGATAGAATTGAAAAGGAGTGAAGTTATGCTAAACTTCGACTTGTATCAAACCTTGGTTAGACCACACTTGGAGCACTGCGTACAGTTCTGGTCTCCATATTATGAAAAGGATATAGAGGCACTGGAGAGGGCGCATAAAAGATTTACAAAGATACCAAAATTGCGAGGGTATACCTATCTAGGAAGGATGAACAGGCTGGGTCTCTTTACTCTTGAAAAGAGAAGGTGAGTGAGCTAATAGAGGTCTTTAAGATTATGAAATATTTGATAAAGTAGGCAGTTTTTCCACTTATGGGGAAGAGCGAAAGTAGAGGCCATCAATATAAGATAGTCACGGAAGAAATCCAATGAGGAATTCAGGAGAAACTTCTTCATGCAAAGAGTGGTGAGAATGTGGAACTCGCTACCACAGGGAGTCGTTTTATTTTATTTGTTCCTGGGATGTGACCGTCGCTGGCAAGGCCGGCATTTATTGCCCATCCCTAATTGCCCCTTGAGAAGGTGGTGGTGAGCCGCCTTCTTGAACCGCGTGGTGAAGGTGCTCCCACAGTGCTGTTAGGGAGGGAGTTCCAGGATTGTGACCCAGCGACGATGAAGGAACGGCCGATATATTTCCAAGTCGGGATGGTGTGTGACTGGGAGGGGAACGTGGAGGTGGTGGTGTTCCCATGCGCCTGCTGCCCTTGTACTTTTAGGTTGCAGAGGTTGTGGGTTTGGGAGGAGCTGCTGAAGAAACCTTGGCGAGTTGCTGCAGTGCTTCTTATAGATGAATCGTAGAATCATAGAAATTTACAGCATAAAGGAGGCCTTTGGGCCCATCAACCTATCTTCCTGCAGTCTACTGCTTTTTTCTTCATTATCAACCACATTATCAATTCTTGTAACATCTTCAAACTTCTTATTCATACCCCCTACATTGAAGTCCAGGTCATTGATATATACCACAAAAAGCAAGGGACCCAGTACTGAGCCCTGCGGAACCCCACTGGAAACATCCTTCCAGTCACAAAAACACTCATCCACCATTACCCTTTGCTTCCTGCCTCTGAGCCAACTTTGGATCCAACTTGCCACTTTGCCCTGGATCCCTTGGGCTTTTACTTTCGTGACCAGTCTGCCATGTGGGACCTTATCAAAAGCTTTGCTAAAGTCCATATACACTACATCGTACACACTACCCTCATCAACCCTCCTGGTTACCTCCTCAAAAAATTCAATCAAGTTAGTCAGACATGACCTTCCCTTAACAAATCCATGCTGACTGTCCTTGATTAATCCATGTCTTTTTAAATAAAGATTTATCCTGTCCCTCAGAATTTTTCCCAATAATTTTTACACCACTGAGGTTAGGCTGACTGGCCTGTAATTACTCGGTCTATCCCTTTCTCCCTTTTTAAACAAAGGTACAATGTTAGCAATCCTCCAGCACCACACCGCAGCCACAGTACGCCAGTGATGGAGGGAGTGAATATTTGTTTAGGTTGGTGGATGAGGTGCCAATCAAGCGGGCTGCTTTATCCTCGATAGTGTCGAGCTTCTTGAGTGTTGGAGCTGCACTCATCCAGGCAAGTGGAGAGTGTTCCATCACACTCCTGACTTGTGCCTTGTAGATGGTGGAAAGGCTTTGGGGAGTCAGGAGGTGACCTTGTACTGTATTGATGTGGTTGGTCCAGTTAAGTCTCTGGTCAAAGGTGACCCCAGAATGTTGATGATGGGGGATTCAGCGATGGTTATGATTTGGTGATCATTTTCCAACAGTCTATCGACTCTGGATCAGTTCCTATGGACTGGAGGGTAGCTAATGTAACACCACTTTTTAAAAAAAGGAGGGAGATAAAATGGGTAATTATAGACTGGCTAGCCTGACATCAGCAGTGGGGAAAATGTTGGAATCAATTATTAAAGATGTAATAGCAGCGCATTTGGAAAGCAGTGACAGGATCGGTCCAAGTCAGCATGGATTTATGAAAGGGAAATCATGCTTGTCAAATCTTCTGGATTTTTTTGAGGATGTAACTAGTAGAGTGGACAAGGGAGAACCAGTGGATGTGGTCTATTTGGACTTTCAAAAGGCTTTTGACAAGGTCCCACACAAGAGATTGGTGTGCAAAATTAAAGCACATGGTATTGGGGGTAATGTACTGACGTGGATAGAGAACTGTCTGGCAGACAGGAAGCAGAGAGTCGGGATAAATGGGTCCTTTTCAGAATGGCAGGCAGTGACTAGTGGAGTGCCGCAGGGCTCAGTGCTGGGACCCCAGCTATTTACAATATACATCAATGATTTAGATGAAGGAATTGAGTGTAATATCTCCCAGTTTGCAGATGACACTAAGCTGGGTGGCAGTGTGAGCTGTGAGGAGGATGCTAAGAGGCTGCAGGATGACTTGGACAGGTTAGGTGAGTGGGCAAACGCATGGCAGATGCAGTATAATGTGGATAAATGTGAGGTTATCCACTTTGGTGGCAAAAACATAAGGCAGAAATTATCTGAATGGTGACAGATTAGGAAAAGGGGAGGTGCAACGAGACCTGGGTGTCATGGTACATCAGTCATTGAAAGTTGGCATACAGGTACAGCAGGCGGTGAAGAAGGCAAATGGCCTGTTGGTCTTCATAGCTAGGGGATTTGAGTATCGGAGCAGGGAGGTCTTACTGCAGTTGTACAGGGCCTTGGTGAGGCCGCACCTGGAATATTGTGTTCAGTTTTGTTCTCCTAATCTGAGGAAGGACTTTCTTGCTATTGAGGGAGTGCAGCGAAGGTTCACCAGACTGATTCCCGGGATGGCAGGACTGACATATGAGGAGAGACTGGATCAACTGGGCCTGTATTCACTGGAGTTTAGAAGAATGAGAGGGGATCTCATAGAAATATATAAAATTCTGACGGGACTGGCAGGAAGAATGTTCCCGATGTTGGGGAAGTCCAGAACCAGGGGACACAGTCTAAGGATAAGGGGTAAGCCATTTAGGACTGAGATGAGGAGAAACTTCTTCACTCAGAGATTTGTTAACCTGTGGAAATCTCTATCGCGGAGAGTTGTTGATGCCAGTTCGTTAGATATATTCAAGAGGGAGTTAGATGTGGCCCTTACGACTAAAGGGGTCAAGGGTTATGGAGAGAAAGCAGGAATGGGGTACTGAGGTGAATGATCAGCCATGATCTTATTGAATGGTGGTGCAGGCTTGAAGGGCCGAATGGCCTACTCCTGCACCTATTTTCTATGTTTACCACCTAACTTTGTATCATCAGCAAACTTGGATACGTTACACTCAGTCCATTCATCTAAGTCATTGATATAGATTGTGAATATCTGAGGCCCCAGCACTGATCCTTGTGGTATCCCGCTAGTTATAGCCCGCCAATCTGAATAAATCCTGTTTATTTCTACTCTCTGTTTTCTACCCAATAGCCAATCTTTAATCTATGCTAATTTTTTACCCCCAATCCCATGAGTCCTAATTTGGTGTAATAATCTGTGTGGCACCTTATCAAGGCTTTTTGAAAATCCAAATACACTGCATCCACTGGTTCCCCCTTATCCATAGTATTAGGTATATCTTCAAGAAACTCTAACAGATTTGTCAAACACGATTTCCTTTTCATAAAACCATGTTGACTACCCAATCATATTACAATTTTCAAAGTGCCGTTCCCACGCCCCTAATAGATTCTAGCATTTTGCCTACTACTGATACCCGGCTAACTGGCCTAAAGCTCCCCGGTTTTTCTCTCCTTCCTTTCTTAAATAACGGGATTATGTTTGCTACCTTCCAATCCTTGGGGATTGTTCTAGAATCTAGGGAATTCGGGAAGATTAATACCAGTGCATCCACTATCTCTGCAGCTCCCTCTTTTAAAACCTGAGGATGCAGGTCGTCGGGTCCAGGGGATTTGTCGCCACTTAGTCCCATTAATGTCTCCAGTACGTCTTCACTTGTACTGATTTCTTTAAGTTCCTCATTCTCTCTAGACCCTTGGTTCCCAATATTTCTGGAATGTTTTTTGTGAAGACAGACACAAAGTATTTGTTTAATGTCTCTGCCATTTCCTTATTACCCATTATAATTTCTCCTGTCTCAGCCTCCTAATGGGCCCATGTTTATTTCCACTAATCTCTTCCTATTTACATTTCTATAGAAACGTTTATAATCGGAAGCTATCACCCCTGAATGTCCTAACTCCAATTTTAACTTCATGCCCTGACATCGGTTGATTCCCCAAATCCACTTCACCTTTGACGGCCGTTCTTTAAGCCACTGTGCCCTGGCCTCTGCAGCCCCGTACTTTAAAAAAAACAAACCTTCTGTTTAACTATTCTTCTGCTCCCCTTGCCAGCTTCAGTTCCCCTTTGCCCTGCCACCCAGCTCCCTTTCCCCCGGAAGCTCGGTTAATAAATACCGTTGCATGCTATTCAGAATTGGGCCACATGATGGCGACCACACTCAGCCTTTATTCCGTGTTGTGCTCCGAGTTTGTTTTTTTTTATTGCCCACTCTCCCTTTTTGCCTTTAATTTTTGTTTTGAATCGGTTTCCTGAGCACGTGATCGCCTAAGTAGAATGTGTACTTGCACTGAGAGTGGTGGAACAGTCTGGGAAAAGATTTTGCCAAGGGTTTCGAAGCTCGTCTCCTGAGAGCACTTTGCACAGGCTGCTGATGTGTGAGGACACACTGGGTGAGCTTTCATCACGCCGGCACACACCTCGGCCACCATCTGCACCTTGTCTGCTCAGCACCCTGATTGGCTGGAATTGACGTAACAGTTTCCGAGTATATTTGATACAGTGAACCTCTCGAACCCCCCCCACAGTCCCTCCCTGCTTCATACACACAGACCACATGTTCGGGAAGGCGATATGATACTGATCTTTATTGTTTTATGTTAAAAGCAGTTCATAAATTTGAAGTGATTCCACAGTGTATTCAGAGTTCTGGTGCCTCGGCCAAACATCCTTTATCACCAGAAAACCGCTCGACCGCTTGCTCATCTCGTGTGGGATTTTACTGTTTAAAAAAAATAGCCACCGTGTTTGCCTTACATAACAACATAGACACAAGAAAAGGGAGCAGGAGTAGGTCGTATGGCCCCTCGAGCCATTCAATAAGATCATGGCTGATCTCCCACCTCGACTCCACTTTCCCGTCTGATTCCCGTACCCCTTGATTCCCTTTTAAATGCAAGTCTGTTTTTCTAACGGTGTATGAATAACATCAGGGCATTTAGCTGTGTCTGACCTGTCGCTATCTCTTTCTGTTGCATTATCTGATCATTTGTAGTCCTGTCCCAGCTCTTCCAGACCCCACTGACACTTCCCCGCCTGCATTCAAAGGCAACTGATTTTCTTCAGTTTAAGTTCAAGTCGTGCCCTTTAGGGAGTGAAATATTTCATTTGGGAGGGTTTATGAAAAACACTTGCTGCATTGTGAGGGTGTTGGGAGATTGCGGTGAGCTTGGGGCCCCACTGTTTGCCAGCTCTGGAACCAACAACAAAGCCACACAAATGGCAAAGGTGTTTCATTGTTTGTTCACCACTAGATGGCTCACTGGTATCAACCGAGTAAATAACTGAACAAGGCAATGTACTGGGGCAGATTCACATAGTGCTGAGAATACCGGGGCAGTGTAACATAGAAACATAGAAAATAGGTGCAGGAGCAGGCCATTCAGCCCTTCGAGTCTGCACCACCATTCAATGTGATCAAAGCTGATTATTCACCTCAGTACCCCTTTCCTGCTTTCTCTTCATACCCCTTGATCCCTTTAGCCATAAGGGCCATATCTAACTCCCTCTTGATGCCAGTTCATTGGATATATTCAACAGCTCTCTGTGGTAGAGAATTCCACAGGTTAACAACTCTGAGTGAAGAAGTTTCTCCTCATCTCAGTCCTAAATGGCTTACCCCTTATCCTTAGACTATGTTCCCTGATTCTGGACTTCCCCAACATCGGGAACATTCTTCCTGCATCTAACCTGTCCAGTCCCGTCAGAATTTTATACGTTTCTATGAGATTCCCCTCTCATTATTCTAAACTCCAGCGAATACAGGCCCAGTCTGTTGTGTTCCTAACACAGATGAGGCTGCACGCAGGGAAATTAAAGTAACAGTGACCTCAGTCTTTATTAAGACACTCCAGAGTGTGTAGGGGCCGGCTTATATACAGTGCTCCCAAGGGATGTTGGGATCCCTTGGGACTTCAGGCGATGCGCTTCCTGGTGGCGGAACATGGGAGTGCATGCTTTACAGATACACATCATCACTCCCCCGCTGCCCAAAGTCAAAGTGAAAACTATTAACAAGGTAAGGCGGTCGGGAGCCTTTCTTTCCCTGGTGGACTGTCTCAGCACAAATGTCTGTTCTGGTGTGTTGGCTGTGCCCTCGCTGGGCTGGCGTGTTGTTGGCTCTGCTGGGCTGCTGGGTGAGCCTGGCCTTGCTGGGCTGTTGGGTGTGATGGGTTCGATTTCCTGGTCTGGGGTGGTGTCGTTGATCCTTTGGGTGTGTGTTGTGGGCTCGAAAAAGTTGGTGTCTGCTGTGGGTTGTTCAGGGCAGTCTGTGAACCGCAACCTCGTTTGGTCCAGGTGCTTTCTGCAAATTTGTCCATTGTCTAGTTTGACTACAAACACCCTATTCCCTTCTTTAGCTATCACTGTACCCGCGATCCACTTGGGACCATGTCCATAGTTTAGCACAGACACAGGGTCATTCAGATCAATTTCCCGTGACACAGTGGCGCGACCATCGTTTACATTTTGTTGCTGCCGCCTGCTCTCTACCTGATCATGCAGGTTGGGGTGAACCAGTGAGAGTCTGGTTTTAAGTGTCCTTTTCATGAGTAGCTCAGCCGGGGGCACCCCTGTAAGTGAGTGGGGTCTCGTGCGGTAGCTGAGCAGTACTCGGGACAGGTGAGTTTGGAGTGAGCTTTCTGTGACTCATTTAAGGCTCTGTTTGATTCTTTGTACTGCCCGCTCTGCCTGCCCATTGGAGCTGGTTTAAACGGGGCCGAGGTGACATGTTTGATCCGATTGCGGGTCATAAATTCTTTAAATTCGGCACTGGTGAAACATGGCCCGTTGTCACTGACCAGTATGTCAGGCAGGCCGTGGGTGGCAAACATGACCCTCAGGCTTTCAATGGTGGCAGTGACGGTGCTTCCCGACATTATTTCACATTCAATCCATTTTGAAAAAGCATCCACCACCACCAGGAACATTTTACCAAGAAACGGGCACGCATAGTCGACATGGATCCTCGACCATGGTCTGGAGGGCCAGGACCACAAACTTGGTGGTGCCTCTCTGGGCACGTTGCTCAACTGAGCACACATGCTGCATTGCCGTACACAGGACTCTAAGTCAGAGTCGATACCGGGCCACCACACGTGGGATCTGGCTATCGCTTTCATCATTACTATACCCGGGTGTGTGCTGAGGAGATCCGAGATGAATGTCTCCCTGCCTTTTTTGGATAGCACGACGCGGTTACCCCACAACAGGCAGTCTGCCTGAATGGACAGCTTGTCCTTTCGCCACTGGAATGGCTTGATTGGCTCTTGCATTTCAACGGGGATGCTGGCCCAGCTCCCGTGCAGTACACAGTTTTTTACTAGGGACAGCAGAGGATCTTGGCTGGTCCTAGTCCTAATTTGTCGGGCCGTGACAGGTGATTTATCATTTTCAAACACTTCCATGACCATCAACAAGTCTGCGGGCTGCGCCACCATCAACAAGTTTGCAGGCTGCGCCATTTCCACCCCCGTGGTGGGCAATGGTAGCCGACTGAGAGCATCCGCACAGTTCTCGGTGCCTGGCCTGTGGCGGATGGGACAGTTATACGCTGATAGCGTGAGTGCCCACCTTTGCATGCGGGCTGAGGCATTAGTATTTATCCCCTTGTTTTCAGCGAACAGGGATATATATGAGGGGCTTGTGATCGGTTTCCAGCTCAAATTTGAGGCCAAACAAGTACTGATGCATTTTCTTTACCCTGAACATACATGCTAATGCCTCTTTCTCAATCATGCTGTCGGCCTTCTCGGCCTTAGACAAGCTCCTGGAGGCATAGGCGACAGGTTGCAACTTCCCCGTAACGTTAGCTTGTTGTAATACACACCCGACTCCGTACAACGACGCGTCACATGCTAGCACAAGTCTTTTACACGGGTTATACAATAAAAGCAGCTTGTTGGAGCATAAAATGTTTCTGGCTTTCTCAAAAGCAATTACTTGGTGTTTTCCCCATACCCAATTCTCACCTTTGCGTAATAACACATGTAGGGGCTCTAAGAGGGTGCTTAACCCCAGTAGGAAGTTATCAAAATAGTTGAGGAGTCCCAGGAACGACCGCAGCTCCGTGACGTTCTGTGGCCTGGGCGGGTTCCTGATAGCCCTCTCTCTTGGCATCTGTGGGCCGAATGCCGTCCGCCGCAATCTTTCTCCCCAAAAACTCCACTTCTGTTGCCATGAAGATGCATTTCGACCTCTTCAGCCGCAGCCCTACGCGATCCAGTCGCTGGAGGACCTCTTCCAGGTTTTAAGGTGCTCGACGGTGTCCCGACCCGTGACCAATATGTCGTCCTGAAAAACCACCGTGCGTGGTACCGACTTGAGTAGGCTCTCCATGTTTCTCTGGAAGATCGCTGCAGCCGACCGAATTCCAAACGCGCATCTGTTGTAGATGAACAGTCCCTTGTGCGTGTTGATGCATGTGAGGCCCTTCGGAGACTCCTCCAGCTCCTGCGTCATGTAGGCCGAAGTCAGTTCGAGCTTGATGAACGTCTTGCCTCTTGCCAGCGTCGCAAATAGGTCGTCTGCCTTAGGTAGCGGGTATTAGTCCTGTAGCGAGAAATGATTAATAGTTACTTTATAATCGGCGCAAATCCTGACCGTGCCATCACTTTTGAGTACTGGAACAATCGGGCTGGCCCACTCGCTGAATTCCACTGGGGAGGTGATGCCCTCGCGTTGCAGCCTGTCCAGCTCGATTTCCACTCTCTCCCTCATCATGTGAGGTACTGCTCGCGCCTTGTGGTGAATGGGTCGTGCCTCTGGGACCAAGTGGATCTGCACCTTTGCCCCGGAAAAGTTTCCAATGCCTGGCTCAAAAAGGGAAGGAAATTTGTTAAGAACCTGGGTACATGAGACCTCATTGACATATGATAGCGCTCAGATGTCATCCCAGTTCCTGAAGATTTTGCCCAGCCAGCTCCTTCCAGGCAGTGTGGGGCCATCGCCCGGGACAATCCAGAGTGGCAGTTTGTGCACCGTACCCTCGTAGGTGACTTTGACCATAGCGCTGCCCAGGACAGTGATAAGCTCTTTGGTGTACGTTCTCAGTTTTGTGTGGATGGGGCTCAGGGCTGGTCTGAATGCCTTGTTGCATCACAGTCTCTCAAACATCTTTTTGCTCATGATGGATTGGCTAGCGCCAGTTTCCAGTTCCATGGCTATGGGTAAGCCATTCAATTTTACATTTAGCATTATAGGTGGACATTTCATCGAAAATGTGTGCACTTCAGCATCTGCCTCCTCTTGAAATTGCTTTGATCCACCATGGACCGATCTTCCTCTGCCAAGTGGTGGTTAGCAGGTTTTGCAGAGCTTGCAGCTCGTCTGCAAGATCGTTGGAGGTGCCCCATTGTTCCACAGCTCTTGCAAACATACCCTTTGAAGTGGCATGAATAGGCTGAATGGAAGTCTCCACAACGCCAACAAGGTGTGAACTGCCTTGCATTCATCCTCTGTCAACTGGGTCACTTGAGGCCTGCTGGCAGTTGCAGACTCATGGTTTCTGCCCTGTACATTTCTGCTCATAGACAACAGTTCCAGTTAATTTATGAACATTGCTAGCACTTGTGTGCTGAGAGATTTGTTTGGTGTCATCACTGGTGGACATAAACGCCTGTGCTATCGCAATGGCCTTACTGAGGGTCGGTGTCTCTGCAGTCAAAAGTTTTCGTAGGATGGTCTCGTGGCCAATGCCCAGTACAAAAACGTCTGAGCATTTGCTCCAGGTAGCCATCAAGCTCACACTGTCCTGCAAGTCGCCTTAGCTCGGCGATGTAGCTCACCACTTCCTGACCTTCAGATCGCTGACACGTATAGAACCAATACCTTGCCATCAGCACGCTCTCCCTCGGGCTAAGATGCTCCCCAACCAGTGTACACAGTTCCTCATACGACTTATCTGTGGGTTTCACTGGAGCCAAAAGATTCTTCATGAGGCTATAGGTCGGTGCCCCGCAGACTGTGAGGAGGACCGCTCTCCTTTTTGCAGCGCTTCCTTCTCCGTCCAGCTCGTTGGCTACAAAGTACTGGTCTAACTGTTCGACAGAGACTTCCCAGTCCTCACTCTCCGAGAACTTCTCCAGGATGCCCACAGTTTGCTGCATCTTTGCGTTGGATTCGTATACTCGTCGCCAGTTGTGTTCCTAACACAGATGAGACTGCACACAGGGAGGTTAAAGTAACAGTGACCTCAGTCTTTATTAAGACACTCCAGAGTGAGTAACAAGCCTTGGGGCCAGCTTATATACAGTGCTCCCAAGGGATGTTGGAATCCCTTGGGAGTTCAGGGGATGCGCTCCCTGGTGGCGGAACATGGGAGTGCATGCTTTACAGATACACAACACAGTCGATCCAGTCTCTCTTCATATGTCAGTCCTGCCATCCCGGGAATCAGTCTCGTGAACCTTCACTGCACTCCCTCAATTGCAAGAACGTCCTTCCTCAGATTAGGAGACCAAAACTGAACACAATATTCCAGGTGAGGCCTCACCAAGGCCCTGTACAACTGCGGTAAGACCTCCCTGCTCCTATACTTAAATCCCCTAGCTATGAAGGCCAACATGCCATTTGCCTTCTTCACTGCCTGCTGTACCTGCATGCCAGCTTTCAATGACTGATGTACCATGACACCCAGGTCTCGTTGCACCTCCCCTTTTCCTAATCTGCTGCCATTCAGATAATCTGTCTTCGTATTTTTGCCACAAAAGTGGATAACCTCACATTTATCCACATTATACTGCATCTGCCATGCATTTGCCCACTCACCTAACCTGTCCAAGTCACCCTGCAGCCTCTTAGCGTCCCCCTCACAGCTCACAGCACCATGCAGCTTAGTGTCATCTGCAAACTTGGAGATATTACACCCAATTCCTTCATCTAAATCATTGATGTATATTGTAAATAGCTGGGGTCCCAGAACTGAGCCCTGCGGTACCCCACTAGTCACTGCCTGCCATTCTGAAAAGGGCCCATTTATCCCGACTCTGCTTCCTGTCTGCCAACCAATTCTCTATCCACGTCAGTATATTACCCCCAATACCATGTGCTTTAATTTTGCATACCAATCTCTTGTGTGGGACCTTGTCAAAAGCCTTTTGAAAGTCCAAATACACCACATCCACTGGTTCTCCCTTGTCCAATCTACTAGTTGCATCCTCAAAAAATTCTAGAAGATTTGTCAAACATGATTTCCCTTTCATAATTCCATGCTGACTTGGACCGATCCCGTCACTGCTTTCCAAATGCACTGCTATTACATCTTTAATAATTGATTCCAACATTTTCCCCACTACTGATGTCAGGCTAACCGGTCTATAATTACCCATTTTCTCTCTCCCTCCTTTCTTAAAAAGTGGTGTTACATTCGCTACCCTCCAGTCCATAGGAACTGATCCAGAGTCGATAGACTGTTGGAAAATGATCACCAATGCATCTACTATTTCTAGGGCCACTTCCTTAACTACTCTGGGATGCAGACTATCAGGCCCCAGGGATGTATTGACCTTCAATCCCATCAATTTCCCCAACACAATTTCCCGCCTAATAAGGATTTCCTTCAGTTCCTCCTTCTCACTGGACCCTTGGTCCCCTAGTATTTCCGGAACGTTATTTGTCTCTTCGTGAAGACAGAATCAAAGTATTTGTTTAATTGGTCTGCCATTTCTTTGTTCCCCATTATAAATTCACCTGAATCTGACTGCAAGGGACCAAAGTTTGTCTTCATTAATCTTTTTCTCTTTACATATCTACAGAAGCTTTTGCCGTCAGTTTTTATGTTCCCAGCAAGCTTCCTCTCATACTCTATTTTCCCTCTCCTAATTAAATCCTTTGTCCTCCTCTGCTGTATCACAAAATTCTCCCAGTCCTCAGGTTTGCTGCTTTTTCTGGCCAATTTTATATGCCTCTTCCTTGGATTTAACACTATCCTTAATTTCCTTTGTTAGCCACGGTTTTTACTCTAGACAGGGATGTACAATTGTTGATGTTCATCCATGTGATCTATAAATGTTTGCCATTGCCTATCCACCGTCAACTCTTTGTATCATTCGCAAGTGTATTCTAGTCCATTCACGACTCATACCATCGAAGTTACCTTTCCTTAAGTTCAGGATCCTAGTCTCTGAATTAACTGTGTCACTCTCCATCTTAATAAAGAATTCTACCATATTATGATCACTCTTCCGCAAGGGGCCTCGTAGAACAAGATTGCTATTAGTCCTTTCTCATTACACATCACCCAGTCTAGGATGGCCAGCCCTCTAGTTGATTCCTTGACATATTGGTCTAGAAAACCATTCCTAATACACTCCAGGAAATCCTCTTCCACCACATTGCTACCAGTTTGGTTCGCCCAATCAATATGTAGATTAACGTCGACCATGATCACTGCTGTACCTTTATTGCACACATCCCTAATTTCTTGTTTGATGCTGTCCCCAACCTCACTACTACTGTTTGGTGGTCTGAACACAACTCCCACTAGCGTTTTCTGCCCTTTGGCATTCCGTAGCTCCACCCATATCGATTCCACATCATCCAAGCTAATGTCCTTCCTTACTATTGCGTTCATTTCCTCTTTAACCAGCAACACCACCCCACCTCCTTTTCCTTTCTGTCTATCCTTCCTAAATGTTGAATACCCCTGGATGTTGAGTTCCCAGCCTTGGTCACCCTGGAGCCATGTCGCCGTGATGCCAATTACATCATATCCGTTAACAGCTATCTGTGCAGTTAATTCGTCCACCTTATTACGAATATTCCTTACATTGAGGCACAGAGCCTTCAGGCTTGTCTTTTTAACACACTTTGCCCCTTTAGAATTTTGCTGTAATGTGGCCCTTTTTGTTTTTTGCCTTGGGTTTCTCTGCCCTCCACTTTTACTTTGTATTTGAATCTGCCCCAGTACAGTGCTGGGGAATACCAGGCCAGTGTGCTGGGACACTGGGGCAGATTCACATACACTGCCATGGAATACTGGAATACCAGGGCAGTGCAACACTCCTGTCATGGGTGCAGGTAGCTGCTACTTTAATGTACAAGGTATGCTCCTGATCATCTTGGCTATTAGAAACATAGAAAATAGGTGCAGGAGTAGGCCATTCGGCCCTTCTAGCCTGCACCACCATTCAATGAGTTCATGGCTGAACATGCAACTTCAGTACCCCATTCCTACTTTCTCACCCTACCCCTTGATTCCCCTAGTAGTAAGGACTTCATCTAACTCCTTTTTGAATATATTTAGTGAATTGGCCTCAACAACTTTCTGTGGTAGAGAATTCCACAGGTTCACCACTCTCTGGGTGAAGAAATTCCTCCTCATCTCGGTCCTAAATGGCTTCCCCCTTATCCTTAGACTGTGTCCCCTGGTTCTGGACTTCCCCAACATCGGGAACATTCTTCCTGCATCTAACCTGTCTAACCCCGTTAGAATTTTAAACGTTTCTATGAGGTCCCCTCTCATTCTTCTGAACTCCAGTGATTACAAGCCCAGTTGATCCAGTCTTTCTTGATAGGTCAGTCCCGCCATCCCGGGAATCAGTCTGGTGAACCTTCGCTGCACTCCCTCAATAGCAAGAATGTCCTTCCTCAGGTTAGTTCAGAAGAATGAGAGGGGACCTCATAGAAACATATAAAATTCTGACGGGGTTAGACAGGTTAGATGCAGGAAGAATGTTCCCAATGTTGGGGAAGTCCAGAACTAGGGGTCACAGTCTAAGGATAAGGGGTAAGCCATTTAGGACCGAGATGCGGAGGAACTTCTTCACCCAGAGAGTGGTGAACCTGTGGAATTCTCTACCACAGAAAGTTGTTGAGGCCAATTCACTAAATATATTCAAAAAGGAGTTAGATGAGGTCCTTACTGCTAGGGGGATCAAGGGGTATGGCGAGAAAGCAGGAATGGGGTACTGAAGTTGAATGTTCAGCCATGAACTCATTGAATGGCGGTGCAGGCTAGAAGGGCCGAATGGCCTACTCCTGCACCTATTTTCTATGTTTCTATGTAGGAGACCAAAACTGTACACAATATTCCAGGTGTGGCCTCACCAAGGCCCTGTACAATTGTAGCAACACCCCCCTGCCCCTGTACTCAAATCCCCTCGCTATGAAGGCCAACATGCCATTTGCTTTCTTAACCGCCTGCTGTACCTGCATGCCAACCTTCAATGACTGATGTACCACGACACCCAGGTCTCTTTGCACCTCCCCTTTTCCTAATCTGTCACCATTCAGATAATAGTCTGTCTCTCTGTTTTTACCACCAAAGTGGATAACCTCACATTTATCCACATTATACTTCATCTGCCATGCATTTGCCCACTCACCTAACCTATCCAAGTCGCTCTGCAGCCTCATAGCATCCTCCTCGCAGCTCACACTGCCACCCAACTTAGTGTCATCCGCAAATTTGGAGATACTACATTTAATCCCCTCGTCTAAATCATTAATGTACAATGTAAACAGCTGGGGCCCCAGCACAGAACCTTGCGGTCCCCCACTATTCACTGCCTGCCATTCTGAAAAGTCCCCATTTACTCCTACTCTTTGCTTCCTGTCTGTCAACCAGTTCTCAATCCATGTCAGCACACTACCCCCAATCCCATGTGCTTTAACTTTGCATATTAATCTCTTGTGTGGGACCTTGTCGAAAGCCTTCTGAAAGTCCAAATATACCACATCAACTGGTTCTCCCTTGTCCACTCTACTGGAAACATCCTCAAAAAATTCCAGAAGATTTGTCAGGCATGATTTCCTTTTCACAAATCCATGCTGACTTGGACCTATCATGTCACCTCTTTCCAAATGCACTGCTATGACATCCTTAATAATTGATTCCATCATTTTACCCACTACCGATGTCAGGCTGACCGGTCTATAATTCCCTGTTTTCTCTCTCCCTCCTTTTTTAAAAAGTGGGGTTACATTGGCTACCCTCCACTCGATAGGAACTGATCCAGAGTCAATGGAATGTTGGAAAATGACTGTCAATGCATCCGCTATTTCCAAGGCCACCTCCTTAAGTACTCTGGGATGCAGTCCATCAGGCCCTGGGGATTTATCGGCCTTCAATCCCATAAATTTCCCCAACACAATTTCCTGACTAATAAGGATTTCCCTCAGTTCCTCCTCCTTACTAGACCCTCCAACCCCTTTTATATCCGGAAGGTTGTTTGTGTCCTCCTCAGTGAATACCGAACCAAAGTACTTGTTCAATTGGTCCGCCATTTCTTTGTTCCCCGTTATGACTTCCCCTGATTCTGACTGCAGGGGACCTACGTTTGTCTTTACTAACCTTTTTCTCTTTACATATCTATAGAAACTTTTGCAATCCGTCTTAATGTTCCCTGCAAGCTTCTTCACATACTCCATTTTCCCTGCCCTAATCAAACCCTTTGTCCTCCTCTGCTGAGTTCTAAATTTCTCCCAGTCCCCGGGTTCGCTGCTATTTCTGGCCAATTTGTATGCCACTTCCTTGGCTTTAATGCTATCCCTGATTTCCCTTGATAGCCACGGTTGAGCCACCTTCCCTTTTTTATTTTTGCGACAGACAGGAATGTACAATTGTTGTAGTTCATCCATGCGGTCTCTAAATGTCTGCCATTGCCCATCCACAGTCAACCCCTTAAGTATCATTCGGCAATCTATCCTAGCCAATTCACGCCTCATACCTTCAAAGTTACCCTTCTTTAAGTTCTGGACCATGGTCTCTGAATTAACTGCTTCATTCTCCATCCTAATGCAGAATTCCACCATATTATGGTCACTCTTCCCCAAGGGGCCTCGCACAACGAGATTGCTAATTAATCCTCTCTCATTACACAACACCCAGTCTAAGATGGCCTCCCCCCTAGTTGGTTCCTCGACATATTGGTCTAGAAAACCATTCTTTATGCACTCCAGGAAATCCTCCTCCACTGTATTGCTTCCAGTTTGGTTAACCAAATCTATGTGCATATTAAAGTCACCCATTATAACTGCTGCACCTTTATTGCACGCACCCCTAATTTCCTGTTTGATGCCCTCCCCAACATCACTACTACTGTTTGGAGGTCTGTACACAACTCCCACTAACGTTTTTTGCCCTTTGGTATTCTGCAGCTCTACCCATATAGATTCCACATCATCCAAGCTAATGTCCTTCCGAACTATTGCCTTAATTTGCTCCTTAACCAGCAATGTTACCCCACCTCCTTTTCCTTTTATTCTATCTTTCCTGAATGTTGAATACCCCTGGATGTTGAGTTCCCAGCCCTGATCATCCTGGAGCCACGTCTCCGTAATCCCAATCACATCATATTTGTTAACATCTATTTGCACAGTTAATTCATCCACCTTATTGCGGATACTCCTTGCATTAAGACACAAAGCCTTCAGGCTTGCTTTTTTAACACCCTTTGTCCTTTTAGAATTTTGCTGTACAGTGGCCCTTTTTGTTCTTTGCCTTGGGTTTCTCTGCCCTCCACTTTTCCTCATCTCCTTTCTGTCTTTTGCTTTTGCCTCCTTTTTGTTTCCCTCTGTCTCCCTGCATTGGTTCCCATCCTCCTGCCATATTAGTTTAACTCCTCCCCAACAGCACTAGCACACACTCCCCCTATTGTCAGAAGCCCAGACAGTGGCCTTGCGCTGATTACTCCTGTTAGTTGGCAAGGATTTTGTATCGTCATTCTGTGCTCTCCGTTCCCCCTTATTGCTCTGGGTTTCTGTCCCCCTGTATCTACTGTGTGCACCCTGGGTTTCTGTTCTCCGAACCCCTGTATCCACAAATTAATTCTGTTTCTGCTCTGAAAATGTGGAAAATAATAATCCCGAGGTGTGCTGCCTAGTTTGGTACTGAGCCACACAGGCCAGTACTGCCCTGTACGCAGTTAGTTGATCGCAGTCAGTGTCGCATTGGGGTCCGACAGCTGACCTTGTCTAAACTCTCCATTAGCCAGTAGCCTGTACCTTACTGCGGTGTAGCCTGGATAGAAAGATTGTAACTGCAAACACTTCGAATCCAGTGACTAACTTGCTCCTGAATTTTCCACAGTAGCTGGATGGTGTCTTTTTGTTGGGCAGCAGGCACTGAACGGAGGGGAGATGCGTTTTTCCGACTGCTCCCCAGCCTGAGAATGTAACTCCAATCTCTACTTTCTTTTTAAAAGGTTTGCTACGGTTAAGTACGACCGTGGAACACGAAACATCAAGAATCAGTTCATGCACCTCACCAACTACAGCATCAACAAGAAAAGCAGCGACTATGTCAGGTATTGTCCAACTCTCTATCTAACCCCCTGCACCTGCCCTGGGAGTGTTTGATGGGACAGTGTAGAGGGGGTTTACTCTGTATCTAACCCCCTGTACCTGCCCTGGGAGTGTTTGATGGAACAGTGTAGAGGGAGCTTTACTTTGTATCTAACCCCCTGTACCTGCCCTGGGAGTGTGTGATGGGACAGTGCAGAGGGAGCTTTACTCTGTATCTAACCCCCTGTACCTGCCCTGGGAGTGTTTGATGGGACAGTGTAGAGGGAGCTTTACTCTGTATCTAACCCCCTGTACCTGCCCTGGGAGTGTTTGATGGGACAGTGTAGAGGGGGTTTACTCTGTATCTAACACTGTACCTGTCCTGGGAGTGTTTGATGGGACAGTGTAGAGGGAGCTTTACTCTGTATCTAACCCCCTGCACCTGCCCTGGGAATGTTTATTGGGACAGTGTAGAGGGAGCTTTACTCTGTATCTAACCCCGTGCTGTACCTGCCCTGGGAGTGTTTGATGCTGACCCTTATGGCAATAAGTGGAACATTTTACTTGTAGATCAAATTAACTCTCTAAAATGACACCTACCAATGATCTCTAGCAGCCATGTTCTGAGTCATTCATTATATTTGGGATTAAAAAAATCCTTTCATGAAATGAAAAAGGCGTGTTTGATAAAGCCCAGGGAATGTTTTGGATAAGCTGGGAACAGGTTGAAATGATTTTAGTGTGGGTTTGATTCTGATTACGGGGTAAGGGGACCCACAGTGATATATCTGAAGGGGAGGAGCTCCGATTTCAAAGTGAAGTGAAGGGTCCATTAATGACCATTAAAATAGACATTGCAATTCAAACACTTACATTTCACGGAACATTTAATCATTTCTTCAGGTTTAAATGTTGGTGTGATTCCAAATGTCTGCATTGTATAACCCTTTCGGAGATTGATAATAAACAGAAATAACCCAGCGCAAATTGGGCAACCTTGCTCAGGTGATGACCCCCAGCTCTGACTCACCACCACCTCTCTGCATGCCGACACTGTCTGTGATTTGCCTCGCTGCTTGTTAAACATCCAAGGTTGAATCATAGAATCATTGAATATACAGCACAGCAGGAGGCCACTCTGGCTCGTTCCAAGAATAATCCCATCAGTCCCACTCCCCCGCTCTTGCCCCATAGCCCTGCAATTTTTTTCTCCAAGTATTTATCCAGTTCCCTTTTGAAGGCGACAATTGATTCTGTATCCACCACCTTATCAGGCAGGGCCTTCCAGATCTTCACCACTCACTGCGCTAATTTTCCCTCGTGGCACCTCTGACTCGTTTCACAATCGCTTTACATCTGTCCCACTAGTTATCGACTTTTCAGCCATTTATTTACTCTGTCTAAACACGACTTGGTTTTGAATACATCGATCAAATCTCTCAGCCTTCTCTGCTCCATGGAGAACAACCCCAGCTTCTCTCGTCTATCCACGTAACTGTAATCCCTCATCCTTGGAACCATTCAGTAAATCTCTTGTGTACCCTCTCCCTGGTGCCCAATACTCCAGCTGGGGCCGAGCGAGTGTGTTATTTAGGTTAAGCAAAAATGTCTAGCTTTTGTACTCTGTGCCTCTGTTTTTAAAGCCCAAGATCTTTATTAACTGCTTTGTTAACCTGCCCTGCCACCTTCAGAGATTTGTGCACCATCGCCCCCAGGTCCCTCTCCCCTTGTACCCCTTTTAAAATTGTACCATTCAGCATGTATGTCTGCTCGCTCATCCTACCAACATGTATCACCTCACATTTTTCTGCACTGAATTTCATCTGCCATCTGCCATGTGTCTGTGTATTTCACCAACCTGTCTATGTCCTCTTGAAGTCTATTACTATCCTCCTCCCTGTTTAACACCTACAAAAAGTACTTAAATGACTAAAGGAGCTTTGAAAGACTTGGATTTGTATAGCGCCTTTCATGACTACCAGCCAATGAAGTACTTTCGGAGTGTAGTCACTGTTGTAATGTAGGAAACGCGGCAGTCATTTTGCGTACAAGCAAGCTCCCACACACAGCAATGTGATAATGACCAGACGCTGGGGATAACTCCCCTGCTCTTCTTCAAAATAGTGCCATGGGATCTTTTACATTCACTTGAGAGAGCAGACGGAGCCTCGGTTTAATGTCTGATCCAAAAGACGGCACCTCCGACAGTGCAGCGTTCCCTCAGCACTGCAGTGTGTGTACAGCCTAGATTTCTTTTTTGCGCTCATGTCCCTGGACTGAGACTTGAACCCACAACCTTCGGACTCCGAGGCGAGAGTACTGTCCATTGAGCCACGGCTGACACTTTGGGACATCCTGAGGTCGTGAAAGGCGCTATATAAATGGAAATTCTTTCTTTCACAGCCCTGACTCTCTCTGCGGAGAAATCGCAGTTTGAACAGGGCACACAGTTCCTAACTCTGAGCACGACACTAATTGCCCTAAGTTGTTCTGTCATTTCCAGCTGCGATGACCCAGAAGTGGAGGATTACGGGAACAAGTGGAGCATGAGTGCTATGCTACGGTACCTGAAGCAGGGGGGAACGGACACGGCCGGTGAGTAGCGCCTCCTGCAGGGCACGTAGTCAAGTTACATTGTTGCTTTCGGAGCGCTTCACAAATTCTGTTCCTTGGCTGTGTCCCCGTACATTCCTGCTCGACTGAGGTCGGAAGGGCTCTGACTCTTTACCAGGCCCACTTATCCTGCCCTTCAGCCGCAGGGAGGGAGTTGTCCACCTATCGGAGGTGGGGGAGATTTTAAGTTAAGGTGGCTGAAGCTGTAAACCCCTGCGTAATGACTATGAGGAACTCGAGCGCAGCAGCTGATTGACTGATCTGATAGCAGGCTTGTCTCTTACATTGGAGCTGTGTGTGCACCACTGCAGCACCAGGCCTGCTCGGCCGATGCTATGAGGCACTACCTCTGAGTTCTGCGCAGAACTAAAAAGCTCGGAGAATAAAGCTTTCTAGCCTTTGAGAAGCATGCAAAATCTGCGTTGAAGAGGTGGTTTTATTTGGTGCTGCGATAACCGTGTCCGGTGGAAGGGGTTGGTGCGTTGTGTACACTTTGGATTGGGACTGTTTCCATCGAGTGTCTCCTCTCCCCTCCGTTCAGCTTTGATGGCTCAGATCGAGGACCTCATCGTTAAGGCGCTCATTGCAGCAGAGCTTCACATCGCCTCCGCCTCCAAAATGTTTGTGCCCCACAGAGGCAACTGCTTTGGTAAGTTCCAGTTGTTGCACAAATTTTGCTTTGCATCGAGTCTTGACTGCAGGTTTGCCCAGGTGTGCGTGCACATATATATGGGGTCCCCACCAGAACTTACCAAACTTGTCAGAGTGAGAAAACCCACAAACTCTGCCTAGCTGTTACTTCATAGAATCATAGATCACAGAAGGAGGCCATTCGGCCCATCGTACCTGCACCAACCATCCAATTAGTCCCAATCTTTTGCTCTTTCCCCACTGTCCTGCAAATAGGCTTATATTCACTGGAATTTAGAAGAATGAGAGGTGATCTCATAGAAACGTATACAATTCTGACGGGACTGGACAGGTTAGATGCAGGAAAAATGTTCCCAATGTTGGGGAAGTCCAGAACCAGGGGTCACAGTCTAAGGATAAGGGGTAGGCCATTTAGGACCGAGATGAGGAGAAACTTCTTCACCCAGAGAGTGGTGAACCTGTGGAATTCTCTACCACAGAAAGTTATTGATGTCAGTTCATTGGATATATTCAAAAGGGAGTTGGATGTGGCCCTTACAGCTAAAGGGATCAAGGGGTATGGAGGGAAAGCAGGAAAGGGGTACTGAGGTGAATGATCAGCCATGATCTTATTGAATGGTGGTGCAGGCTCGAAGGGCCGAATGGCCTACTCCTGCACCTACTTTATATGTTTCTATGTTTTTCCTTTTTAAGTATTCAATTCCATTTTGAAAGCTATGATTGAATCTGTTTCAGGAAGCGCATTCCAGATCATCATCATTCGCTGCGTAAAACAATTTCTCCTCATCTCCCCTCTAGTTCGTTTTTCCCAAGTACCTTCAATCTGTGTCCTCTGGTTACTGACCCTCCTGCCATTGGAAACAGTTTCTCCTTAGTTACTCTATCTAAACCCTTCATGATTTTGAATACCTCTATCTAATCTTTTAACCTTCTCTGCTCCAAGGAGAACAACCTCAGCTTCTCCAGTCTCTCCCCATAACTGAAGCCCCTCATCCCTGGTGGGATCGTAACATTCACCTGAACAGGCCAATGGCGGTCTCTGTTTAATACCTTCACTCTCAGATCCTGCAGCACTCCCTCACTGCAGCCTGGCAAATCTCCTCTGCACCCTCTCCAAGGCCTTGACATCCTTCCTAAAGTGTGGTGCCCAGAATTGGGGACACTACTCCAGCTGAGGCCGAACCTTTATTTTATAAATGTTTAGCATAGCTTCCCAGCCTTTGTATTTGGTATCGACACCAGAGGGTCTCACTGCTTCAGTGCAGTGAGGGAGCGCTGCAGAATCTGAGAGTGAAGGTATTAAACTGAGACCTCCATCGACCTGTTCAGTGAATGTTAAACATCCCACAGCACCATTCTCTCCCCTTCTTCCCCCTGCCCCCCCCATTCTTTCTCTCTCTTCCCCCCCCACCCCTTCTTTCTCTTTTCCCCCCCCCCCCCCCCCCCCCCGCCCTTTACTCTTCTCTCTTTCTCTCCCTCCACCACCCCCTCTCTTTATTGAATGTTGGTGCAGGCTCGAAGGGCCGAATGGCCTACTCCTTCACCTATTTTCGATGTTTCTCCCGCCCCCCAGCTCCCTCACCTCTCTTACCTCTGGTATTTTTTCTCCTTTCCCACTGTTCTGATTTTACCCCTCTCTCCTGTTTGTGCAACACGTCTCTCGCCTTTATCTGTTGCTGTCTTTGTTCTGCTGTGAGGACAGACTAGAGTGGGTTGAGACTGAGTTGTTGAGGGAACCCAGCGAGTGGGCAGTAAGCAGAGGCAGAAATTGGTGACTGATCGTGTTCTACAAGCAAGAAATAATTAGCTTGAAATCTTGGGTCATAGAAACAGAAAATAGGTGCAGGAGTAGGCCATTTGGCCCTTTGAGCCTGCACCACCATTCGATAAGATCAGGGCTGATCATTCACCTCAGTACCCCAAGCAATTAAAACCATCTTTGCAAGTTCTGCACTCGGCAGCTGCTCCTTTAACCTGTAGGAAACCCCCTCCTACACATGAAGATTCCCAATGGCTCGCTCCCATGCGCAGGCTACTCTGCCCCCAGCCCAGGCCTACGTCAGAGCAGTTTGCAGTTGGAGTGGGTGTGAGGGTTCACGTGGCCAGTGGTTGTGGTACTGGACGAGCACCCCCAGAGATTGTGGTAAAAACCCAGCTGGTTCACTGATGTCCTTGCTCGGCCTGGCCTGCACGTGATACCAGTCCTGCAACAATATGTGGTCAGCTCCATGCCCGAGGACAACTCGGGATGAGCAATAATACTGCCCTGCCAGCTTTGCCCACGTCCCAAGAAGATGTAAAGAAAAATAAGTGGGAGTGGGTGGTGCGTCGCACACATTGGACTGTGCGCGCCAGGTTGGGGCGGGGATCGGGTTGGATATGGGTATCTATGGCATGGGGTCGATACCGTGCCATGGGGAGGTTGTGATGTACAGTTCTGGTAAGTGGCTACCATCTGTTCCGTGTTGAAGGACTGTAACATCTGCCGAAACCTGTCTGGGTCAGGTCAGGTTCCCGGGTTGATATCTCTCCCTCTCTATTGATAGAGCAGCTTGTGCCTGTTGTAACTTCGAACAATTCCATTAGGATGAAGAACGACAGGTGACTGTGTCTGCAGACTAAGCCCCAACTTATGTTTGTGAACCAGATAATGACAGTCATTGTCAAAGGATCAGCTCCCATCTTGATTCCCAGTCACAAGAACATATGGACATAAGAAATAGGAACAGGAGTAGGCCATACGGCCCCTTGAACCTGCTCCGCCATTCAATACGATCATGGCTGATCTGATCATGGACTCGGCTCCACTTCCCTGCCCGCTCCCCATAACCCCTTATCGTTTAAGAAACTGTCTATTTCTGTCTTAAATTTATTCAATGTCCCATCTTCCGCAGCTCTCTGAGGAAGCGAATTCCACAGATTTACAACCCTCAGAAGAAATTTCTCCTCATCTCTGTTTTAACTAGACGGCCCCTTAGTCTAAGATTATGCCCTCTAGTTCGAGTCTCCCCCATCAGTATCCACCTTGTCAAGCCCCCTCATAATCTTATGCGTTTCGATAAAATCACCTCTCATTCTTCTGAATTCCAATGAGTAGAGGCCCAACCTACTCAACTTTTCATATACATAGATGACCTGGAAGAGGGGACGAAGTGTAGTGTAACAAAATTTGCAGATGACACAAAGATTAGTGGGAAAACGGGTTGTGGAGAGGACACAGAAAGGCTGCAAAGAGATTTAGATAGGTTAAGCGAATGGGCTAAGGTTTGGCAGATGGAATACAATGTCGGGAAGTGTGAGGTCATCCACCTTGGGGAAAAAAAACAGTAAAAGGGAATATTATTTGAATGGGGAGAAATTACAACATGCTGTGGTGCAGAGGGACCTGGGGGTCCTTGTGCATGAATCCCAAAAAGTTAGTTTGCAGCTGCAGCAGGTAATCAGGAAGGCGAATGGAATGTTGGCCTTCATTGCGAGAGGGATGGAGTACAAAAGCAGGGAGGTCCTTCTGCAACTGTATAAGGTATTGGTGAGGCCGCACCTGGAGTACTGCGTGCAGTTTTGGTCACCTTACTTAAGGAAGGATATACTAGCTTTGGAGGGGATACAGAGACGATTCACTAAGCTGATTCCGGAGATGAGGGGGTTACCTTATGATGATAGATTGAGTAGACTGGGTCTTTACTCGTTGGAGTTCAGAAGGATGAGGGGTAATCTTACAGAAACATTTAAAATAATGAAAGGGATAGACAAGATAGAGGCAGAGAGGTTGTTTCCACTGGTCGGGGAGACTAGAACTAGGGGGCACAGCCTCAAAATACGGGGGAGCCAATCTAAAACCGAGTTGAGAGGGAATTTCTCCTCCCAGAGGGTTGTGAATCTGTGGAATTCTCTGCCCAAGGAAGCAGTTGAGGCTGGCTCATTGAATGTATTCAAGTCACAGATAGATAGATTTTTAACCAATAAGGGAATTAAGGGTTATGGGGAGCGGGCGGGTAAGTGGAGCTGAGTCCACGGCCAGATCAGCCATGATCTTGTTAAATGGCGGAGCAGGCTCGAGGGGCTAGATGGCCTACTCGTCCTAATTCTCATGTTATTATGTTCTTATGTTTCCTTATAAGTCAACCCCCTCATCTCCGGAATCAACCTAGTGAACCTTCTCTGAACTGCCTCCAAAGCAAAGTATATCCTTTTGTAAATATGGAAACCAAAACTGCACGCAATATTCCAGGTGTGGCCTCACCAATAGCCTGTATAACTGTATACTCCATCCCCTTTGCATTAAAGGCCACGATTCCATTGGCCTTCCTGATCACTTGCTGTACCTGCATATTATCTTTTTTTATTTCATGCACAAGTACCCCCAAGTCCTGCTGTACTGCAGCACTTTGCAATCTTTCTACATTTAAATAATAACTTGCTCTTTGATTTTTTTTCTGCCAAAGTGCATGACCTCACACTTTCCAACATTATACTCCATCTGCCAAATTTTTGCCCACTCATTTAGCCTGTCTATGTCCTTTTGCAGATTTTTTGTGTCCTCCTCACACATTGCTTTTCCTCCTATCTTTGTATTGTCAGCAAACTTGGCTATGTTACACTCCGTCTCTTCTTCCAAGCCGGTAATATAGATTGTAAATAGTTGGGGTCCCAGTACTGATCCCTGTGGCACCCCACTAGTTACTGGTTGCCAACCAGAGAATGAACCATTTATCCCGACTCTCTGTTTTCTGTTAGTTAGCCAATCCTCTATCCATGCTAATATATAGAAACATAGAACATAGAAACATAGAAAATAGGTGCAGGAGTAGGCCATTCGGTCCTTCGAGCCTGCACCACCATTCAATAAGATCATGGCTGATCTGGCCGTGGACTCAATTCCACAGATTCACAACCCTCTGGAAGAAGAAATTCCTTCTCAATGCGGTTTTAAATTGGCTCCCCTGTATTTTGAGGCTGTGCCCCCTAGTTCTAGTCTCCCCGACCAGTGGAAACAACCTCTCTGCCTCTATCTTGTCTATCCCTTTCATTATTTTAAATGTTTCTATAAAATCACCCCTCATCCTTCTGAACGCCAACGAGTAAAGACCCAGTCTACTCAATCTCTCATCATAAGGTAACCCCCTCATCTCCGGAATCAGCCTAGTGAATTGTCTCTGTACCCCCTCCAATGCCAGTATATCCTTCCTTAAATAAGGTGAACAAAACTGCACGCAGTACTCCAGGTGCGGCCTCACCAATACCCTGTACAGTTGCAGCAGGACCTCCCTGCTTTTGTACTCCATCCCTCTCGCAATGAAGGCCAACATTCCATTCGCCTTCCTGATTACCTGCTGCAGCTGCAAACTAACTTTTTGGGATTCATGCACAAGGACCCCCAGGTCCCTCTGCATCTCAGCATGTTGTAATTTCTCCCCATTCAAATAATATTCCCTTTTACTGTTTTTTTTTTTTTCCCCAAGGTGGATGATCTTACACTTTCCGACATTGTATTCCATCTGCCAAACCTTAGCCCATTCGCGTAACCTATCTAAATCTCTTTGCAGCCTCTCCGTGTCCTCTACACAACCTGCTTTCCCACTAATCTTTGTGTCATCTGCAAATTTTGTTGCACTACAATCTATCCCCTCTTCCAGGTCATCTATGTATATTTTAAACAGTTGTGGTCCCAGCACCGATCCCTGTGGCACACCACTAACCACTGATTTCCACCCCGAAAGGACCCATTTATCCTGACTCTCTGTTTTCTGTTCGCCAGCCAATTCTCTATCCATGCTAATACATTTCCTCTGACTCCGCGTACCTCTATCTTCTGCAGTAACCTTTTGTGTTGCACCTTATTGAATGCCTTTTGGAAATCTAAATACACCACATCCATCGGTACACCTCTATCCACCATGCTCGTTATATCCTCATAATCATTCACCTCAGTACCCCTTTCCTGCTTTCTTTCCATACCCCTTGATCCCTTTAGCCGTAAGGGCCATATCTAACTCCATCTTGTATATGTCCAATGAACTGGCATCAACAACTCTCTGCAGCAGGGAATTCCACAGGTTAACAACTCTGAGTGAAGAAGTTTCTCCTCATCTCAGTCCTAAATGTCTACCCCGTATCCTAAGACTGTGTCCCCTGGTACTGGACTTCCCCAACATCGGGAACATTCTTCCCGCATCTAACCTGTCCAGTCCTGTCAGAATCTTATACGTTTCTATGAGATCCCCTCTCATCCTTCTAAACTCCAGTGTATAAAGTCCCAGTTGATCCAGCCTCTCCTCATATGTCAGTCCAGCCATCCCGGGAATCAGTCTGGTGAACCTTCGCTGCACTCCCTCAATAGCAAGAATGTCCTTTCTCAGATTAGGACACCAAAACTGAATACAATATTCCAGGTGAGGCCTCACCAAGGCCCTGTACAATTGCAGTAAGACCTCCCTGCTCCTATACTCAAATCCCCTAGCTATGAAGGCCAACATGCCATTTGCCGCCTTCACCGCCTGCTGTACCTGCATGTCAACTTTCAATGACTGATGAACCATGACACCCAGGACCTGTTGCACCTCCCCTTTTCCTAATCTGCCGCCATTCAGATAACCTGCCTTTGTGTTTTTGCCACCAAAGTGGATAACCTCACATTTATCCACATTATACTGCATCTGCCATGCATTTGCCCACTCACCTAACCTGTCCAAATCACCCTGCAGCCTCTTAGCATCCTCCTCACAGCTCACACCGCCACCCAGTTTAGTGTAATCTGCAAACTTGGAGATATTACACTCAATTCCTTCATCCAAATCATTCATGTATATTGTAAATAGCTGGGGTCCCAGCACTGAGCCGTGTGGCACCCCACTAGTCACTGCCTCCGATTCCGAAAAGGACCCGTTTATCCCAACTCTCTGCTTCCTGTCTGCCAACCAATTCTCTATCCACACCAGTACATTACCCCCAATACCATGTGCTTTGATTTTGCACACCAATCTCTTGTCAAAGGCCTTTTGAAAGTCCAAATACACCACATCCACTGGTTCTCCCTTGTCCACTCTACTAGTTACATCGTCACAAAATTCTGGAAGATTTATCAAGCATGATTTCCCTTTCATAAATCCATGCTGACTTAGACCGATCCTGTCACTGCTTTCCCAATGCGCTGCTATTTCATCCTTAATAATTGATTCCAACATTTTCCCCAATACTGATGTCAAGCTTAACCGGTCTATAATTACCGGCCTTCTCTCCCTCCTTTTTTAAAAAGTGGTGTTACATTAGCTACCCTCCAATCCATAGGAACTGATCCAGAGTCGATAGACTGTTGGAAAATGATCACCAATGCATCCACTATTTCTAGGGCCACTTCCTTAAGTACTCTGGGATGCAGACAATCAGGCCCCAGGGATTTATCGGCCTTCAATCCCATCAATTTCTACAACACAATTTCCCGCCTAATAAGGATATCCTTCAGTTCCTCCTTCTCACTAGACCCTTGGTCCCCTCGTACATCCCGAAGGTTATTTGTGTCTTCCTTCGTGAAGACAGAACCAAAGTATTTGTTCAATTGGTCTGCCATTTCTTTGTTCCCCATTATAAATTCACCTGAGTCCGACTGCAAGGGATCTACGTTTGTCTTCACTACTCTTTTTCTCTTCACATATCTTTAGAAGCTTTTGCAGTCAGTTTTTTATTGCCCCCAACTCCGTGAACGTTTACCTTGTGCAATAATCTTTTATGTGCACCTTGTCAAATGCCTTCTGGCAGTCCAAATACACCACATCCACTGGTTCCCCTCTATCCACCCTATTCGTTACATCCTCAAACAACTCCAGCAAATTTGTCAAACATGACTTCCCCTTCATAAATCCATGCTGACTTTGCCTGACTGAATTTTGCTTTTCCAAATGTCCTGCTACTGCTTTAATAATGGACTCCAACATTTTCCCAACCACAGATGTTAGGCTAACTGGTCTATAGTTCCCTGCTTTTTGTCTGCCTCCTTTTTTAAATAGGGGCGTTACATTTGCAGTTTTCCAATCTGCTGGAACCTCCCCAGAATCCAGGGAATTTTTGTAAATTACAACCAATACATCCACAAACCCTGCCGCTACTTCTCTTGGGACCTAGGATGCAAGCCATCAGGTCCAGGGGATTTATCTGCCTTTCGTCCCATTATCTTACTGAGTACCACCTCCTTAGTGATTGTGATTGTGTTAAGTTCCTCCCCCCCCCATAGCCCCTTGACTAGCCACTGTCGGAATATTGCTAGTGTCCTCTACTCTAAAGACTGATGCAAAATATTTGTTCAGAGTTTCTGCCATCTCCATGTTCCCCATCACTACTTCCCCGGTCTCATCTTCTGAGGGACCAACATTTACTTTAGCCACTCTTTTCCTTTTTACCTATAGAAACTCTTGCTATCTGTTTTTATATTTTGTGCTAGTTTACTTTCATCGTCTATCTTCCCTTTCTTAATCATTTTTTGTCATTCTTTGCTGGCTTTTAAAAGCTTCTGTCCTGCCACTAGTTTTGGCCACTTTGTATGCCCTTGTTTTTAATTGGATACCGTCCTTTATTTCTTTAGTTAGCCACGGATGGCTCTCTTTTCTCTTGCACCCATTCCTCCTCACTGGAATATAGTGGCTTCAGGCTGAGCCACTATCATTGTTCAGTCACAGCTACTGCCTACTTCTGGTCATTTTCATCTGTCAAAAAAGAATAAAAAGTACTGCAGGAGATCATAGTGGTGAGCTCGCCAGCAACAACAACAACTTGCACATAAATAGAGCCTTTAATGTAGTAAAACATCCCAAGTACTTCATATGAGCGTTATTAGAGAAAAATTGACACTGAGCCACATGAGATATTAGGACAGGTTTGGTCACGGAGCTCTGTTTTAAGGAGCGTCTTGAAGGCGGCGAGGTTTAGGGAGGGAGTTCCAGAGCTTGGGACCCAGGCAGCTGAAGGCACGGCCGCCAATGATGGAGCGATGGAAATCAGGGATGTGCAAGAGGCCGGAATTGGAGGAGCGCAGAGATCTCGGAGGGATTGTAGGGCTGGAGGAGGGGCGAGGCCAACAGCATTTGGAGAGCTGGCCAACAACTGTGCCTTAGACTCGTGTCGGGTTTGTTAGTGAAATCTCTGACAGCACTTCACAAGGGAATTGGGCAGCAGGGAGGAGGTTCGGGCAGGAGACTGAAGGCATGGTTGGTGTGCTGGGTTTTCATGGGGTTGTTGAAGGGAGGGGGATATCGTGAGGATTGGGGGTTTAGGGGGAGAGTTTCCGAGGGTAGGGTCTGTGCCACTGATGGACCAGTGTTGGGTGAGTGGGGATGTAGTGCTGGAGGAGGGTGCAGAGGTAGGGTTGGGGGAGGTGGTGGAGTGAGAATGTCGAATATCACAGTTTGCAGTACATACAGAATAGCACAGCTTCAAGTCTTGTCCTCTGATAAATTTGTGGATGATTCGTGCCTTTGTTCTTGTGTGGATACAGCAGCATTTACGGGAAGAGAGAGTGGAGGCATCTCTCGTGACCATTTCCTAGCTGTAGATATGGTGGTCCTTGGACACAGTATGCCTATATAGGTCCACTGAGCACATCTCACTGTCGGCCTTCTACCTTTTCTATCAGCTCGGAGAGACGTCAGAGCTGAGCCGACCGTTAGAAGGGCTGAAGTATTATTCAGGGGATTTGTTACTGCTCACAATCCGGCCGTTTCAGTGCTTGGGGTGCGGTACTTGGGCAGAGAATTGTGTTCGTTGAACCCGCAGTCCGTGTCGGAGATTGCAGGATGTTAAGATTTGCAAGCCTGCCCTGTGGATTCTGGAGTGGGAGAATGTGACTGCTGTCTCTTTTATAAGAGCTTGAGACCTTCACTGTTTGTCCCAGTCAGCAAGACCAACAGCAGGCCGGGGCCATTGGAGGGAGCAACGTGCGGTGGCCCGGAAATCGGAGTGGTCCCGGCCCTCAAGACCATCAGCAGGCCGGGGTCATTGGAGTGAGCAATGTGCGGTGGCCCGGAAATTGGTGTGTTCCCCGTCAGCAAGACCATCAGCAGGCCAGGGCCATTGGAGTGAGCAATGTGCGGTGGCCCGGAAATTGGTGTGTTCCCAGTCAGCAAGACCATCAGCAGGCCGAGGTCATTGGAGGGAGCAGCGTGAGGCGGCATACCACTGCGGGGAGCAGCGCGGGCTGTGAAGCCAGGTTGCTGATTGCAGTGCGGGCAAGCACAGTAAGAGAGCCGAAGGAGCGGCAAGAGTCCATAGAGGGAAGTGACCGGGGCCCAGGAGCCCAGAAGAGGCGGGGGCCCAGGGGCAGCACGGGCCCAGCCCACACTGCGATGTGTGCGCGCTGGGTCTGTGCAGCAGAGCTGGTCTCCAGTTAGTCTTGGGTAATCCTTGCCACTGGACCAAGACCTAACTGTCAAGCCCATGTGGTGGCTGGTGTGCAATGGCCACCATGCGTTAAAAAAATCCACGCACAGGCATCTTCCACCCCTCGACATGTAGTTCGGCACCTGGAATATTAGGTCCTTCATTGAAACACCTGTGAACTCATCCCTTTTTGGCGTGGAAGCAAGTCATCCTCGCTTCGAGGGACTGCCTATGATGATGATGAGTCAGAGGTTCGCACTCCTGAAAGATTGTTTAAACTGAGGCAGTTCAGTTGGGGGAAGGTTATCCCTGTAGTGTGTGTGTGTGTGTGTGTGTGTGTGTGTGCTTGCGCAAGCATGTGAGAATGCAAGTGAGCGTGTGTCCATGCCGACGCATGCATTTGTGTGCTTGAGTGTGTGAGAGGATGCGCTTTCACAAGAGTGTGAGCATGCGTGACGGTGAGTGTGTGTGTGTGTGCCATTCTCAAAGCAGAGGGCAGTGGATCGTGAGGGTACTGGCTTGATGGAGCCAAGCACAGTAGCACGGGGCAAAATTCTCTGCTCTGCAAGCGCGCAGAATACAACCCTTCGGAAAAGAAAAATCTAAAAAGAATAAGTAAATAAACATGAGGAAATAAACCCCTGTCAAGTGCTGGTTGGGGGCCAAGAGTCCGATGGTTTGCTTTGAGTGTGTGGCTTCAGATTAACTTGCCTCACATGGAGACAAGCTGACCCACTTATTAAAGACTTAAATAACAAGTTGTGGCAGGAGGAATTCCTGGGCTAACTGCGAAGCCTACCCGCCCTGCTGTTTGGAGACTCTGAGGCCACTATCACCCTTCGTTCTCTAAGAAAAGGCCAAACCTGGCGCAGGAATTTCTCCCTGCCTTTTTCCCCAAGCTATTTGTTTATCTTATAAACTACTGGCAAATTCCTTTTTTGAAGGTTTTATTAATTTGTTTTTATACATTGGTGGTTATTTAATCCGAAACAAAGTGCAGTCTGTAACCTTTGACCTCCCTCTGCTGCCGCCAACCTTTTCCATTCGCCATTAATTATAGAACAAAGTTCTCTGCCCTTTCCCTTACTTGTTTAAGGTAGCAGCTTTGCTTCTCTCTTTCTCTCACTAAATTGTACTTGACAGCTGAGGATTTGTTTTCCCCATTCCCTCCTTGCTTTGGGTCGCCGTGAGTCTGTGGCTCTAACTGGTAGCAAACCCGCAAAGTGCCAGGGGCAGAGTGGGCTGCGGCGCAGGAAGTGAGTATCTGTGCGTCTGGTTGTAATTAGACGTGACGGAAGAACGCGTGGGATCCTCCCCTTCAGATGGAAGTAGCTTGCTGCAAGGGAGACGAGGCTGTGAGCTCGAGCGAGTGTGGTCTCCGTCATTGACGCTGTGTCTGGGTACCGTCGCGGAAAGTCACAATCACACCATCGCACAAAGAAAGGCTTGCATTTCTATAGCACCTTTCACAGCCTCAGGACGAAGCGCTTTACAACTAATGAAGTGCTTTTCAAGTGTAGTCACTCGCAACAGCCAATTTGTGCATAGCAAGCTCCCACAAACACCACTGAAATAACCAGATAACTTTTACATTTATTGTTTGAGGGATAAATATTGGGGAGGACACCAGGTAGAACTCGCCTGCACTTCTTACAATAGTGCTGCGGGATCTTTCATACCTACTGGAGAGGGCAGACAAAGTTACAAAGTATTTACAGACTATTGGGCCCAACAGGTCCATGCCGGTGTTTATGCTCCACATGGTTTAACGGCACCTCTGACAATGCAGCATTCCCTCAGTACTGCAGTGGAGTATCAGCCTGGATTATGGGGCTCGAGTCTCTGGAGTGGGACTTGAACCCGCGATTGTCCGGCTCAGAGGCTAGAGTGCCAGGAGGGGATAGGGATCTGCGCTGGCTAGTTCCCATGCGCTGAGGTCCTGATTTTAATTGGGTGACTAGCCACTTGCCAGGCTGGGATAACCTTTTCTGATAACATTCCCTTTGCCGTCTTTACTGGAGAGCAAGAGAAGAATAAGGAATGTCACTGAATCCCAGCTAGGTCAATGTCTCCCAGTCAGGCAGTCTATGTAATTACTTTAAACTGGTAAAGTGGCAACATATTGACTGAGGAAACTATCTTGAACACGTACAGCAATTAGACTTTGAGCCCTTAAAAAGATAGACTAGCTTAAACAGAGCTTCAGTTTAGTTGCAGAATGAAACATTGTGTGTTGCATGCTATAATGTTCTTGTTGTAAAACATTGTTATCTGATGTAATGTGAGCAATCTATCTCTATTTATATAAAAATAGTACCTCTATGTTGCACCTGTCTATTAAGCTCTCCTAGCAACAGGAAATACCTTAAGAACACAGAAATCAGAATATTTTTGTCCCTTCCAATTGGTATCAAGCTATATTTAGTTAACAGCCATTAGAGTTCGTGTCCTGAAAGGACACAGCTTCACCCTAGCAGCGGAATAGAACATTGCGAATCATAACACTTTGTCATTATTAAACAGAACGTCACAACATAATAACATAAGAAATAGGAATGGGAATAGGCCATTGTGCCCCTCGAGCCTGCTACGCAATTCAATAAGATCATGGCCGATCTTCTACCTCAACTCCATTTATCCCCAAACCCTTGATTTTCTTATTATCTGTCGATCTCCATCTTGATAACACCATAGGATATCTGCTCCTGTTGATATAGCATGCACCATTTACCAGCTGCAAAACAGTTTATTAAAAAACACCCTCTTGGGTGCCAAGCCGCTGGTCCGGCCAAAACCCTCCCTGGGGGCACAGTGGACTGAACTAAAATAACTGCAGCGTTTGCAGCGGCCCACCCCATTAACTGAGGGGGAGGGAGGTTGTGACGTGTCAGCACAGCGCTGATTATTCATTGGGGCAGCCGACCTGATAGAATGGCACTTCCGCCTCGCAGCTGCCTGGAACACCACCCCGCTCCAAAAAAAATTCAATCAGCTGAAAATCGATCAAGTCTCCGGCCTAAGGATTGGCGTGGAGAGAAAAAGACAAGAAACGGCAAGCGCGCCCCGTTTCGGGCAGAGGGCAATTTCTCCCCCCTTTACTCTTGTACTCAAATTCTCCTGTAATAAAGGCCTACATATCATTTGCTTTCTTAATCACTTGCTGTACCTACATGGTAACTTTCAGTGATTGGTGTACAAGGACACCCAGGTCCCTCTGAACACCAACATTTCCCAATCTCTCACCATTTTAAAATTACTCTCTTTTTCTATTTTTTCCCACCAAAGTGGATAACTTCACATTTCTCCACATTATATTCCATTTGCCATGTTCTTGCCCACTCACTGAGTCTGTCTATATCCCCTTGAAGTCTCTTTGCATTTTCCTCACAACTTACATTCCCACCGAGCTTTGTATCATCAGCAAACTTGGATATATTACATTTGGTCCCCTCATCCAAATCATTGATACAGATTGTGAATAGCTGGGGCCCCAGCACTGATCCTTGCGGCACCCCACTAGTTACAGCCTGCCAACCCGAAAATGACCCGTTTATTCCTACTCTCTGTTTTCTGTCCATTAACCAATCCTCAATCCATGTCAGTATATTACCCCCAATCCCCTGAGCCCTAATTTTGATTGATTAACCTCTTGTGCCGCATCTTATCGAATGCCTTCTGAAAATCCCAATACACCACATCCACTGGTTCCCCCTTATCTATTCTGCTAGTTACAACCTCAAAAAACTTGAACAGATTTGTCAAACGTGATTTCCTTTTCATAAATCCATGTTGACTCTGCCCAATCCTATTATTATTTTCTAAGTGCCCTGTTACCACGTCCTTAATAATACATTCTAGCATTTTCCCTAAGACTGATGTCAGGCTAACTGGTCTGCAGTTCCCCATTTTCTCTCTCCCTCCTTTCTTAAATTGCGGGATTACATTTGCTACCTTCCAATCTGCGGGAACTGTTCTAGAATCTGTGGAATTTTGGAAGATGACAACCAATGCACCCACTATCTCTATAGCCACCTCTTTCAAAACCCTAGGGTGTTGGCCATCAGGCCCAGGGGATTTATCAGCTTTCTGGCCAATATTTATCCCTCAAATCAACATAACAAAAACAGATTATCTGGTCATTATCACATTGCTGTTTGTGGGAGCTCGCTTGGCTGCCTCATTTCCTGCATTACAACAGTGACTACACTTCCAAAGTCCCTTGTTGGCTATAAAGCGCTTTGAGATGCCTGGTGGTCGTGAAAGGCGCTATATAAATCCAAGTCTGTCTTTCTTCCTTCATTAATTTCTCCAGTACTATTTATTTTACTGATAGTAATTTCTTTCAGTTCCTCATTCTCGCTATACCCTTGGTTCTCCACTATTTCCGGTAAGCTTTTTGCATCTTCTTCCGTGAAGACAGACACATTAATTTCTTTGCCATTTCCTTATTCCCCATTATAATTTCTCCTGCCTCAGCCTGTAAGGGACCCACATTCACTTTCGCTAATCTTTTCCTTTTTACATACCTATAAGAGGCTTTTACAGTCTGTTTTAATGTCTCACGCTAGCTTACTCTCATTCTATTTTCCCTTTCTTTATCAATTTCTTGGTCCTCCGTTACTGAATTATAAAACCCTCCCAATCCTCAGGCTTACTGTTCTTTTTTGGCAACAATATAATCCTCTTCCTTTGATCTAATACTATCGTTCACATTGCTTGTTAGGCACAGTTGCACCACTTTTCCTGTGGGGTTTTTGTGCCTTAAAGCAATGTGTGTTTGTTGTAAATTATGTATTCTTTAAATGCTAGCCATTGCTTGCCTACCGGCATACCTTTTAACGTAGTTTCCCAATCTACCTTGGCAAATTCCTCCCTCATACCTACGTAGTTTGCTGTGGTTAGATTTACGACCCTAAATCACTTTCAAACTTAACATAAAATTTTATCATATTGTGGTGACTCTTCCCTACAAGGTTATCAATTAACCTTTTCTTATTGCACAATACTAAATCTAAAATAGCCTGTTCCCGAGTTGGCTCCTCAACATACTGATCGATAAAACTATCATATGTACATTCCATGAATTTATCCTCCATTATTGCTGCAAATTTGGTTTGCCCAGTCTATATTTAGATTAAAGGCCCTATGATTAGTGTATTACCCTTGCTACAAGCGCCTCTAATTTCCTGATTTACACTCTGCCCTACATTACCACTACTGTTTGGGAGTCTATAAACAACTCCCACCAATGTTTTCTGCCCCTTGCTGTTTCTCAGCTCCACCCAAACTGATTCTACAACTTGATTTTCTGAGCCAAGATCCTTTCTACTGTCTTTATCCCATCCTTTTATCAGGGCTACCCCTCCTCCTTTTGCATTTTGCCTATCTCTTCTAAAAGTTAAGTATCCTGGAATATTTAGTTCCCAACCTTGGTCACTTTGCAACCACGTCTCCATAATGGCTATTGATCAAACCGATTCATTTCTATCTGCGCCATTAATTCATCTATTTTGTTGTGAATGCTTTGCGCATTCAGACACAGTGCCTTTTAGATTTGACTTTTTTTCTATTTTTCCCTGATGTCACCTTAGTCACTGATGCCTTATTACCGATGTTACTCTCTCTCTCCCTTCCTGACCCACTCTGTTAATTTTTTCCCCAAACTTTGCTCTGCTCTCGAGTGGAGAGCACAAGTTCCAACTGTAGCAGGAGAGAGGAGAGCACGAGTTCCAACTGTAGCAGGAGCGAGGAGAGCACGAGTTCCAAGTGTAGCAGGAGCGAGGCGAGCACGAGTTCCAAGTGTAGCAGGAGAGAGGAGAGCACGAGTTCCAACTGTAGCAGGAGCGAGGAGAGCACGAGTTCCAAGTGTAGCAGGAGAGTGGAGAGCACGAGTTCCAAGTGTAGCAGGAGAGAGGAGAGCACGAGTTCCAACTGTAGCAGGAGAGAGGAGAGCACGAGTTCCAAGTGTAGCAGGAGAGAGGAGAGCACGAGTTCCAAGTGTAGCAGGAGCGAGGAGAGCACGAGTTCCAAGTGTAGCAGGAGCGAGGAGAGCACGAGTTCCAACTGTAGCAGGAGAGAGGAGAGCACGAGTTCCAAGTGTAGCAGGAGAGAGGAGAGCACGAGTTCCAACTGTAGCAGGAGAGAGGAGTGCACAAGTTCCAAGTGTAACAGGAGAGAGGAGAGCACGAGTTCCAAGTGTAACAGGAGAGAGGAGAGCACGAGTTCCAAGTGTAACAGGAGAGAGGAGAGCACGAGTTCCAAGTGTAACAGGAGAGAGGAGAGCACGAGTTCCAAGTGTAGCAGGAGAGAGGAGAGCACGAGTTCCAACTGTAGCAGGAGAGAGGAGAGCACAAGTTCCAAGTGTAACAGGAGAGAGGAGAGCACGAGTTCCAAGTGTAACAGGAGAGTGGAGAGCACGAGTTCCAAGTGTAGCAGGAGAGAGGAGAGCACGAGTTCCAAGTGTAGCAGGAGAGAGGAGAGCACGAGTTCCAAGTGTAGCAGGAGAGAGGAGAGCACGAGTTCCAAGTGTAGCAGGAGAGAGGAGAGCACGAGTTCCAACTGTAGCAGGAGAGAGGAGAGCACGAGTTCCAAGTGTAGCAGGAGAGAGGAGAGCACGAGTTCCAAGTGTAGCAGGAGAGAGGAGAGCACGAGTTCCAAGTGTAGCAGGAGAGAGGAGAGCACGAGTTCCAACTGTAGCAGGAGAGAGGAGAGCACAAGTTCCAAGTGTAACAGGAGAGAGGAGAGCACGAGTTCCAAGTGTAGCAGGAGAGAGGAGAGCACGAGTTCCAACTGTAGCAGGAGAGAGGAGAGCACGAGTTCCAACTGTAGCAGGAGCGAGGAGAGCACGAGTTCCAACTGTAGCAGGAGAGAGGAGAGCACGAGTTCCAACTGTAGCAGGAGAGAGGAGAGCACGAGTTCCAACTGTAGCAGGAGAGAGGAGAGCACGAGTTCCAAGTGTAACAGGAGAGAGGAGAGCACGAGTTCCAAGTGTAACAGGAGAGAGGAGAGCACGAGTTCCAAGTGTAGCAGGAGCGAGGAGAGCACGAGTTCCAACTGTAGCAGGAGCGAGGAGAGCACGAGTTCCAAGTGTAACAGGAGAGAGGAGAGCACGAGTTCCAAGTGTAGCAGGAGAGAGGAGAGCACGAGTTCCAACCAATTCCCTCCATAACTTTCCCGCCTCTCTCCCTCTCCACCTTTAAGATGCTCCTTAAAATCTACCTCTTGGACCAAGCTTTTGGTCATCAGTCCGAATATCTCCTTATGTGGCCCAGCGTTGATTTTTGTCCGATTACGCGCCTGTGAAGTGACTTGGGGCGTTTTACTACGCTAATGGTGCTATATTAATGTAAATTGGTATTTGTTGTTGTAGTAATTCAATATGTTGGTCCCAAAAAGTGTCTCATAAATAAAGAATTGAAAGTCCACACAGGAAGGTGTCCAACCTGATGAGCAGTCAGTGTACAGACATTTAGAGGCCGGTAATCCAGGTATCCGCAGGATCGATCTGGGCCTAACTATGCTGGAAGTAGTTGGCAGGTAGAGGCGATGCAGCTCTGGAGTAGTCTGCAGTCCCATCTAATGAACTGATCCATTGTAAAGTGAATGGATCACAAACTGCAGGAACCAATAGTGAGCCCACAATTGTGGTCTCTGTGTTGGTATAATCCAAGACTTGAGGAGAAACTTCTTCACCCAGAGAGTGGTGAACCTGTGGAATTCTCTACCACAGAAAGTAGTTGAGGCCAATTCACTAAATATATTCAAAAGGGAGTTAGATGAAGTCCTTACTACTCGGGGGATCAAGGGGTATGGCGAGAAAGCAGGAATGGGGTACTGAAGTTGCATGATCAGCCATGAACTCATTGAATGGTGGTGCAGGCTAGAAGGGCCGAATGGCCTACTCCTGCACCTATTTTCTATGTTTCTATGTTAAGACCAATTATATCAGGTGGCCAAAGCTGTGGGGGTGAGACTAACAGGGGAGCATCATCAGCCTTGGTGTCTTTAGCCTGCTGGGCACATTCCCCCAATGTCTCCGTTTGCTCTAAGCAGCCGGCAGCTTCATTGCCAGGATGAAAAGCAAGAAGGCTAATGGACCCTGGCATGTAGCTCCGAATAACGTGAGACTGGAAGCATGCAGGCTGTTGCAACATTCACAATTAATTCCCGTCTTCTACTCTGAGGCTAATTATATCTGTCTCTGTCCAATACGGACTGATTAAAAAGATATTTTACTCCTGTTTAGAACTGCCCAACTTGCGTGTGTTTTAGTGTCAGCTTCTGTGCATTTGTAAATGACACCTGGAAAAAAAGAACGATTCACTCCCAATCGATTCAGTTAAGAATAGGGGAATTCTCCCTGTAACTTGGCCAATATTTAGCCCTCAACCAACACTGTTAAAACAGATTATCTGGTCAGGTGTTAATCTTGATTCAGTGGTAGCACTCTCGCCTGAGTCAAAAGGTCGTGCGTTCAACTCCCCTCGCCAGAGCCTTGAGCACATAATCTAGGCTGACACTTCCAGTGCTGTACTGAGGGAGCACTGCACTGTTGGAGGTGCCGTCTCTCAGATGAGATGTTAAACTGAGGCTCCATCTGCCCACTGAGGTGGCGTAAAAGATCCCATGGCATTATTCAAAGTGTACAGGAGGACACCTAGTGTCCTGACCAATATTTATCCTTTAACTTGCACCACTAAAACAGATTATCTGGTCATATATCTCCTTGTTTGTGGGACCTTGCTTTGTGCAAATTGGTGCCGTATTTCCCCGAACTTAACCGTGAAGACACTTCAAAAGTACTTCATTGACTGTAAAGCGCTTTGGGACGTCCCAAACATGAAAGGCGCTATAGAAGTGAAAATCCCATCTTTCTTTCACCTCGTATGTGCCTTAATGTCAGCTCCTGTACATGTACAGTACACACCAGGTGAAGGACCGCATTCACCCCATCTGGTACTGTACGGCTCATAGTGCCAGCTCCTGTATGTACAGTACACAGCTGGTAAAGAGAACAATTGATTCTTGTAATATTGTATGGTTTGTGTGTGTGGTAGTGTCGGGCTCTGTACGTATACAGGATTCCCTAATATACTGGCAAGGAGAAAATACCATCAGTCTTGGTCTTCATATAATAGTGGTGATGGAGAGTATGTAATAATTGTTTGTTCGTACTTTATAATTCATTATTAATGTTAATTATATTTTTAAACAAGCAAAGCATTTTATTATTTATTCTAATGGTGGATAAGATAAAATGATCTGTGTACAATCCTTCAGCTTTACAACTGAACAGGATGTTCCATGGCTCAGTGGGTGAATGTACCACCGGGTGTGGGACTGAGCCACACAGAGCAGGAAGGTCCTGGGTGTGCCGTGCGCACACAGGGTGAGGACAATGTTGTGTTCCTAACACAGATGAGATTGCACACAGGGAGGTTAAAGTAACAGTGACCTCAGTCTTTATTAAGACACTCCAGAGTGAGTTAGGAGCCGGATTATATACAGTACTCCCAAGGGATGCTGGGATCCCTTGGGACTTCAGGCGATGCGCTCCCTGGTGGCGGAACATGGGAGTGCATGCTTTACAGATACACAACATCGCTACCCCCCCCCCCCCCCCAAAGTCAAAGTGAAAACTATTTACAAGGTGAGGCGGTCGGGAGCCTTTCTTTCCCTGGTGGACCACCTCGGTACAAATGTCTGTTCTGGTGTGTTGGCTGTGCCCTCGCTGGGCTGGCGTGTTGTTGGCCCTACTGGGTGAGCCTGGTCTTGCTGGGCTGTTGGGCGTGATTGGTTCGATTTCCTGGTCCGGTGTGGTGTCGTTGATCCTTTGGGTGTGTGTTGTGGGCTTGAAAAAGGTGGTGTCTGCTGTGGGTTGTTCAGGGCAGTCTGTGAACCGCAGCCTCGTTTGGTCCAGGTGCTTTCTGCAAATTTGTCCATTGTCCAGTTTGACTACAAACACCCTACTCCCTTCTTTAGTTATCACCGTGCCCGCGAGCCACTTGGGACCATGTCCATAGGTTAGCACATACACAGGGTCATTCAGATCAATTTCCCATGACACAGTGGCGCGACCATCGTTTACATTTTGTTGCTGCCGCCTGCTCTCTACCTGATATGCAGGTTGGGGTGAACCAGCGAGAGTCTGGTTTTAAGTATCCTTTTTATGAGTAGCTCAGCCGGGGGCACCCCTGTGAGTGAGTGGGGTCTCGGGCGGTAGCTGAGCAGTACTCTGGCCAGGCGGGTTTGGAGTGAGCCTTCTGTGACTCGTTTGAGGCTCTGTTTGATGGTTTGTACTGCCCGCTCTGCCTGCCCATTGGAGGCTGGTTTAAACGGGCCGAGGTGACATGTTTGATCCGATTGCGGGTCATGAATTCTTTAAATTCGGCACTGGTGAAACATGGCCCGTTGTTACTGACCAGTATGTCAGGCAGGCCGTGGGTGGCAAACATGGCCCTCAGGCTTTCAATGGTAGCGGTGGCGGTGCTTCCCGACATTATTTCACGTTCAATTCATTTTGAAAAAGCATCCACCACCACCAGGAACATTTTACCGAGAATACGGGCCCACATAGTCGACATGGATCCTCGACCATGGTTTGGAGGGCCAGGACCACAAACTTAGTGGTGCCTCTCTGGGTGCGTTGCTCAACTGAGTCAGAGTCGATACCGGGCCACCACACGTGGGATCTGGCTATCACTTTCATCATTACTATTCTCGGGTGTGTGCTGTGGAGATCTGAGATGAACATCGCCCTGCCCTTTTTGGGTAGCACTACGCGGTTACCCCACAACAGGCAGTCTGCCTGAATGGACAGCTCGTCCTTTTGCCGCTGGAATGGCTTGATTAGCTCTTGCATTTCAATGGGGATGCTGGCCCAGCTCCCATGCAGTACACAGGTTTTTTTTTTACTAGGGACAGCAGAGCATCTTGGCTGGTCCAAGTCCTAATCTGGCGGGCCGTGACAGGTGATTTATCATTTTCAAACGCTTCCATGACCATCAACAAGTTTGCAGGTTGCGCCATTTCCATTCTCGTGGTGGGCAATGGTAGCCCACTGAGAGCATCCGCACAGTTCTCGGTGCCTGGCCTGTGGTGGATGGTATAGTTATACGCTGATAGCGCGAGTGCCCACCTTTGTATGCAGGCTGAGGCATTAATATTTATCCTTGTTTTCAGCAAACAGGGATATGAAGGGCTTGTGATCGGTTTCCAGCTCAAATTTGAGGCCAAGCAGATACTGATGCATTTTCTTTACCCCGAACACACACGCTAATGCCTCTTTCTCAATCATGCTGTAGGCCCTCTCGGCCTTAGACAAGCTCCTGGAGGCATAGGCGACAGGTTGCAACTTCCCCGCAACGGTAGCTTATTGTAATACACACCCGACTCCGTACGACGACGCATCACATGCTAGCACAAGTCTTTTACACGGGTTATACAATACAAGCAGCTTGTTGGAGCATAAAATGTTTCTGGCTTTCTCAAAAGCAATTACTTGTTTTTTTTCCCCATACCCAGTTCTCACCTTTACACAATAACACATGTTGGGGCTCTAAGAGGGAGCTTAACCCCGGTAGGAAATTACCAAAATAGTTAAGAGTCCCAGGAACGACTGCAGCTCTGTGACGTTCTGTGGCCTGGCCGCGTTCCTGATAGCTTCTGTCTTGGAGTCTGTGGGCCGAATGCCGTCCGTCGCGATCTTTCTCCCCAAAAACTCCACTTCTGTTGCCATGAAGATGCATTTCGACCTCTTCAGCCGCAGTCCTACGCGATCCAGTTGCTGGAGGACCTCCTCCAGGTTTTATAGGTGCTCGACGGTGTCCCAACCCGTGACCAATATGTCGTCCTGAAAAACCATTGAGTGGTACCGACTTAAGTTGGCTCTCCATGTTTCTCTGGAAGGTGGCTGCAGCCGACCGAATTCCAAACGGGCATTTGTTGCAGATGACTTCGAAGACTCCTCCAGCTCCTGCGTCATGTAGGCCGAAGTCAGGTTAAGCTTGGCGAATGTCTTGCCTCCTGCCAGCGTCTCAAATAGGTCGTCTGCCTTAGGTAGCGGGTATTGGTCCTGTAGCGAGAAACGATTAATAGTTACTTTATAATCGCCGCAAATCTTGACCGTGCCATCACTTTTGAGTACTGGAACAATCGGGCTGGCCCACTCGCTGAATTCCACTGGGGAGGTGATGCCCTCGCGTTGCAGCCTGTCCAGCTCAATTTCCACACTCTCCCTCATCATGTGAGGTACCGCTCGTGCCTTGTGAATGGGTCGTGCTTCTGGGACCAAATGGATCCGCACCTTCGCCCCGGAAAAGTTTCCAATGCCTGGCTCAAAAAGGGAAGGAAATTTGTTAAGAACCTGGGTAGATGAGGCCTCATCGACATGTGATAGCGCTCGGATGTCATCCCAGTTCCAGCGGATTTTGCCCATCCAGCTCCATCCAAGTAGTGGGCCATCGCCCAGGACAATCCAGAGTGGCAGTTCGTGCACCGTGCCTTCGTAGGGGACCTTGACCATGGCGCTGCCCAGGACAGTGATAAGCTCTTTGGTGTACGTTCTCAGTTTCATGTGGATGGGGCTCCGAGCTGGTCTGAGCGCCTTGTTGCACCACAGTCTCTCAAACATCTTTTTACTCATGATGGATTGGCTAACACCAGTATCCAGTTCCATGGCTACATGTAAGCCATTCAATTTTACATTTAGCATTATAGGTGGACATTTCGTCTCAAATGTGTGCACCCCGTGTACTTCAGCATCTGCCGCCTCTCTCTGAAGCTCGAAATTGCTTTGGTCCACCATGGACCGATCTTCCTCTGCCACGTGGTGGTTAGCAGGTTTTGCAGAGCTTGCAGTTCGTCTGCAAGCTCATTTGAGGTGCCCCATTGTTCCACAGCTCTTGCAAACATACCCTTTGAAGCGGCATGAATAGGCTGAATGGAAGCCTCCACAACGCCAACAACTGCCTTGCATTTATCCTTTGTTGTGGACTCCGAGTCATCTGGGTCACCTGAGGCCTGCTGGCAGTTGCAGACTCATGGTTTCTGCCCTGTACATTTCTGCTTGCAAACACAGTTCCAGTTAATTTATGAACATTGCTAGCACTTGTGTGCTGAGAGATTTGTTTGGTGTTATCACTGGTGGACATAAACGCCTGTGCTATTGCAATGGCCTTACTGAGGGTCGGTGTCTCTGCAGTCAAAAGTTTTCGTAGGATGGTCTCGTGGCCAATGCCCCGTACGAAAAAGTCTCTGAGCGTTTGCTCCAGGTAGCCATCAAACTCACATTGTCCTGCAAGTCGCCTTAGCTCGGCGACGTAGCTCGCCACTTCCTGACCTTCAGATCGCTGGCATGTGTAGAACCGATACCTCGCCATCAGCACGCTCTCCCTCGGTTTAAGATGCTCCCGAACCAGTGTACACAACTCATACGACTTATCTGTGGGTTTCACCGGAGCCAGAAGATTCTTCATGAGGCTGTAGGTCGGTGCCCCGCAGACTGTGAGGAGGACCGCTCTCCTTTTTACAGCTCTTCCTTCTCCTTCCAGCTCGTTGGCTATAAAGTACTGGTCTAGCCGTTCGACATAGGCTTCCCAGTCCTCCCCCTCCGAGAACTTCTCCAGGATGCCCACAGTTTGCTGCATCTTTGCTTTGGATTTGTGTACTCGTCGCCAGTTATTGTGTTCCTAACACAGATGAGACTGCACACAGGGAGGTTAAAGTAACAGTGACCTCAGTCTTTATTAAGACACTCCAGAGTGAGTAACAGGCCTTCGGGGCCGGCTTATATACAGTGCTCCCAAGGGATGTTGGGATCCCTTTGGACTTGAGGGGATGTGCTCCCTGGTGGCGGAACATGGGAGTGCATGCTTTACAGATACATAACAGACAAGATCTAGTCTCTGCCAAGTTAGCTTAACTCGGGAGACTGGTAAGGAAGTAACAGTTTACCTCAGCACCCTTGCTTAGGAGACGAGCGGTCTTGCTCCTGATTCCTATCCCGTGACTCTCGCTGTTGAGGCACCTACATAGATACTGGGCGAGGACAGGATCGGGTGTGGCTGTCACTGGCTCATCCCTCCACCCATGTCTTGGATCGCGCTGAACAGATCTTAATCAATAACGGGCCAGTGCCTTCAGGAGAAGAGAGGAGAGAAATGGGAATAATAGTGTCGAGCTTATACTAGAGGGCCGGCAATCCGGAGATCGTGAGTTCAGATCCCACCAGAGTAAATTGTGAAGCTGAATTCAATAAATCTGGTGATTTGTGGCTGGCACCAGAAAAATAACCATGAAAGTTGCCAGAATGTGGTCAAAACACAACTGGTTTATTCATGCCCTTCAGGGCAGGCAAGAGTGGTTGACTCTTGATGGCCTCTGTCAGAGGGAGGCCTTCGCAATGCGGCCTTGCCGTTGCTGCCCACATCTTGAGAACAAATTAAAAAAGAAACATTGGGAGAAGTGAACGGGAACGATTGAGTCTGAACTAAGAATGGAGCTGTGGCTGTTTCATCGGGCATCTTCCCAAACTCTCTCGACCTGAGGTGTGTGCACGGCACACACACACACACACACACACACACACACACACACACACACACACACACACACACACACACACACACGATGATTGTGTCACAAGCAGAGCATTCGGGGAGGAGAAGGGAAAAGTATCTGCCTCTGCCGCGAGATGTGGCCCTGATTCCCAGCCAGAGGTGAAGGGAAAGCGAGGTAGCGGTGAACTCGCCTCAGTGAGAACCTTCCTCATGATGGATTGTGTGTGTGTGTGTATTTGTTGAGCAATGTGAACCGTGCTTTGAGAATACAGATTGCTCTGCGGGAGCAAATTCGATATGATTTACACTCCTGGAGCATGCGATCAGCTCAGGCTTATTTGCGCCTGGGATTTCGGTGAGTTATGAGATCATCCCCCACTTGCGCAACATAATTCCTGTCAGGGCTATTCCCTTGGATGCAGCAGAGAAGCTGATGTCTGACAGTAGAGGAAGTAGCGACCAGGGAGCTGTGGTACTCCAGCTCCGAGCATGCACAGCAGGCCTCCCCCTGACCCTCGAGCCTGCTCTGTAGTTCAGTTAGGTCATCTATCTCTCAACCTAATTGTTCCACATCCCTTGATACCCTTACCCAACAAAAGTCTATCTATCTATCTCCGTCTTTCAAGCTCCAGTTGACCCCCAGTATCCACAGCCTTTTGAAGGAGAGAATTCCAGATTTCCACTACCCTTTGTGTGAAGAAGTGCTTCCTGATTTTACCCCTAAACGGCCTGGCTCTAATTTTAAGGTTCTGTCCCCTTGTACTTTATTTCCCCACCAGAGGAAATAGTTGCTGTCTATCGACCCTATTGAACCCTTTTAACATTTTAAACACCTCAATCAGATCATCCATTAATCTCCTTAACTCAAGGGAGTACAAGTCACGTTTCTGCAATCTGTTCTCATAATGTAACCCTCCTAAGCCCTGGTATCATGGTAAATCTGCACTGCTCCCCTCCAAGGCCATGATCTCCTTCCTGAGGGACAGTGCCCAGAACTGAACACAGTATCCAGATGGGGTCTGCCTGAGGCTCTACAACTGACGCATCACTTCCTCCTATTGTATTCCAGCCCCCTTGCGATAAAGGCCAGAATTTGGTTATCCATTTTCATTACATTCTGTACCATTTTCATTACATTTTGAGGTGAGCTGGGTTTCGGGTTGTATTCGAGGTCAGCAAAGGTGAGCTCCCGAATATTCATTGGCAGACTGAGCCCTTACGCCACTGAAAAAAATGTGGAGAGGTTCTTCAGAGGATATGGACGAATTAAGGAAATTGATTTGAAGAATGGATTTGGATTTGTGGAGTTTGAAGATTACAGAGATGCAGAGGATGAAGTTTATGAACTGGACGGAAAAGAGTTGTGTAATGAAAGAGTGACGGTTGAGCATGCCAGAGCACGCAAGAGAGGAGGACGAGGAGGAGGAGGGGGACGGTATCAAGGTCGCTTTAGCCAAAGCTATCAACGCACTGCAAGAAGAAATGGGCCTCCGGTTCGTACAGAAAACAGAGTGATTGTTGATACTTTTGCGGAATTTGTAATACAGATTGAGGGTGAGGAAGTAGTGTCTGAAACGAGCATACTATGCTTAAACAAAGGGGACTACAGTGGGATGAAGGCAGAGTTGGCTAAAGTAGACTGGAAACAAAGACTAAACGGTGGCACAATTGAAGAACAGTGGAGGACTTTTAAGGAGCTCTTTCATAGTGCGCAACAAAAATATATTCCAGTGAAAAAGAAGGGCGGTAAGAGAAGGGATAACCAGCCGTGGATAATCAGGGAAATTAAGGAGAGTATCAAATTAAAAACCAATGCGTATAAGGTGCCCAAGGTTAGTGGTAAAATAGTAGATTGGGAAAATTTTAAACGACAGCAAAGAATGACTAAGAAAGCAATAAAGAAAGGAAAGATAGATTACGAAGGTAAACTTGCGCAAACCATAAAAACGTATAGTAAAAGCTTTTACAGATATATAAAACGGAAAAGAGTGACTAAAGTAAATGTTGGTCCCTTAGAAGATGAGAAGGGGGATTTAATAATGGGAAATGTGGAAATGGCTGAGACCTTAAACAATTATTTTGCTTCGGTCTTCACAGTGGAAGACACAAAAACTATGCCAGAAATTGCTGGTCACAGGAATGTGGTAAGGGAGGACCTGGAGACAATCACTATCACTAGGGGGGTAGTGCTGGACAGGCTAATGGGACTGAAGGTAGACAAGTCCCCTGGTCCTGATGAAATGCATCCCAGGGTATTAAAAGAGATGGCGGAAGTTATAGCAGATGCATTCGTTATAATCTACCAAAATTCTCTGGACTCTGGGGAGGTACCAGCGGATTGGAAAGCAGCTAATGTAACGCTTCTGTTTAAAAAAAGAGGGCAGACACAAGGCAGATAACTATAGGCCGGTTAGTTTAACATCTGTAGTGGGGAAAATGCTTGAAACTATCATTAAGGAAGAAATAGCGGGACATCTGGATAGGAATAGTGCAATCAAGCAGACGCAGCATGGATTCATGAAGGGGAGATCATGTTTAACTAATTTACTGGAATTCTTTGAGGATATAACGAGCATGGTGGATAGAGGTATACCGATGGATGTGGTGTATTTAGATTTCCAAAAGGCATTCGATAAGGTGCCACACAAAAGGTTACTGCAGAAGATAAACGTACGCAGAGTCAGAGGAAATGTATCAGCATGGATAGAGAATTGGCTGGCTAACAGAAAGCAGAGAGTCGGGATAAATGGGTCCTTTTCGGGTTGGAAATCGGTAGTTAGTGGTGTGCCACAGGGATCGGTGCTGGGACCACAACTGTTTACAATATACATAGATGACCTGGAAGAGGGGACAGAGTGTAGTGTAACAAAATTTGCAGATGACACCAAGATTAGTGGGAAAGCGGGTTGTGTAGAGGACACAGAGGCTGCAAAGAGATTTAGATAGGTTAAGCGAATGGGCTAAGGTTTGGCAGATGGAATATAATGTCGGAAAGTGTGAGGTCATCCACCTTGGGGGGAAAAAAAACAAAAAAAGGCAATACTATTTGAATGGGGAGAAATTACAACATGCTGTGGTGCAGAGGGACCTGAAGGTCCTTGTGCATGAAACTCTTTTAGGAAGAAGTGTCTGTTATGTCACGGCACGCTGCTGATGGTTGGGGCAGCAACAGTGAGGTGAGCTGCAAGCTTGTTCAGGAACAGCATTACAATTTGAAGCACCGCAAATACAATGTTGCATAAATCCCAAAAAGCTAGTTTGCAGGTACAGCAGGTAATCAGGAAGGCGAAATGAATGTTGGCCTTCATTGCGAGAGGGATGGAGTACAAAAGCAAGGAGGTCCTTCAGCAACTGTATAGGGTATTGGTGAGGCCGCACTTGGAGTACTGCGTGCAGTTTTGGTCGCCTTACTTGAGGAAGGATATACTGGCTTTGGAGGGGGTACAGAGACGATTCACTAGGCTGATTCCGGAGATGAGGGGGTTACCTTATGATGATAGATTGAGTAGACTGGGTCCTTACTCGTTGGAGTTCAGAAGGATGAGGGGTGATCTTATAGAAACATTTAAAATTATGAAAGGGATAGACAAGATAGAGGCAGAGAGGTTGTTTCCACTGGTCGGGGAGACTAGAACTAGGGGGCACAGCCTCAAAATACGGGGGAGCCAATTTAAAACCGAGTTGAGAAGGAATTTCTTCTCCCAGACGGTTGTGAATCTGTGGAATTCTCTGCCCAAGGAAGCAGTTGAGGCTAGCTCATTGAATGTATTCAAGTCACAGATAGATAGATTTTTAACGAATAAGGGAATTAAGGGTTATGGGGAGTGGGCGGGTAAGTGGAGCTGAGTCCACGGCCAGATCAGCCATGATCTTATTGAATGGCGGAGCAGGCTCAAGGGGCTAGATGGCTAACTCCTGTTCCTAATTCTTATGTTCTTATGTTCTGTCATCTAACGTTAAGTGATTTGTGCACAGACTCTCACGTCTCTGCTCCTCTACAGCTCCCAGTTTCTCACCATTTAGCAAATACTGCGATTTCTCTTTCTTGGGTCCAAAGTGGATGACCTCACACTTTCCTACATTTAACAGCATCTGCCACAGTTTTGTCCACTGACAATCTGTCTATGTCCCTTTGCAACTTCCTACTGTGCTCAGTATTGGGACCGGTTCCTGCGATCTGTACTGTGCTCAGTATTGGGACCTGTTCCTGCGATCTGTACTGTGCTCAGTATTGGGACCTGTTCCTGCGATCTGTACTGTGCTCAGTATTGCGGTGTGTTCCTGCGATCTGTACTGTGCTCAGTATTGGGACCTGTTCCTGCGATCTGTACTGTGCTCAGTATTGGGACCTGTTCCTGCGATCTGTACTGTGCTCAGTATTGGGACCTGTTCCTGCGATCTGTACTGTGCTCAGTATTGGGGCCTGTTCCTGCGATCTGTATTGTGCTCAGTATTGGGACTGTGTTCCTGCGATCTGTATTGTGCTCAGTATTGGGACTGTGTTCCTGCGATCTGTACTGTGCTCAGTATTGGGACCTGTTCCTGAGATCTGTACTGTGCTCAGTATTGGGGCCTGTTCCTGCGATCTGTACTGTGCTCAGTATTGGGGCCTGTTCCTGCGATCTGTACTGTGCTCAGTATTGGGGCCTGTTCCTGCGATCTGTATTGTGCTCAGTATTGGGAACTGTTCCTGCGATCTGTACTGTGCTCAGTATTGGGACCTGTTCCTGCGATCTGTATTGTGCTCAGTATTGGGACCTGTTCCTGCGATCTGTACTGTGCTCAGTATTGCGGTGTGTTCCTGCGATCTGTACTGTGCTCAGTATTGGGACCTGTTCCTGCGATCTGTACTGTGCTCAGTATTGGGACCGGTTCCTGCGATCTGTACTGTGCTCAGTATTGGGACCTGTTCCTGCGATCTGTACTGTGCTCAGTATTGCGGTGTGTTCCTGCGATCTGTACTGTGCTCAGTATTGGGACCTGTTCCTGCGATCTGTACTGTGCTCAGTATTGGGACCGGTTCCTGCGATCTGTACTGTGCTCAGTATTGGGACCTGTTCCTGCGATCTGTACTGTGCTCAGTATTGGGACCTGTTCCTGCGATCTGTACTGTGCTCAGTATTGCGGTGTGTTCCTGCGATCTGTACTGTGCTCAGTATTGGGACCTGTTCCTGCGATCTGTACTGTGCTCAGTATTGGGACCTGTTCCTGCGATCTGTACTGTGCTCAGTATTGGGACCTGTTCCTGCGATCTGTACTGTGCTCAGTATTGGGACCTGTTCCTGCGATCTGTACTGTGCTCAGTATTGGGACCTGTTCCTGCGATCTGTACTGTGCTCAGTATTGGGGCCTGTTCCTGCGATCTGTATTGTGCTCAGTATTGGGACTGTGTTCCTGCGATCTGTATTGTGCTCAGTATTGGGACTGTGTTCCTGCGATCTGTACTGTGCTCAGTATTGGGACCTGTTCCTGAGATCTGTACTGTGCTCAGTATTGGGACCTGTTCCTGCGATCTGTACTGTGCTCAGTATTGGGGCCTGTTCCTGCGATCTGTACTGTGCTCAGTATTGGGGCCTGTTCCTGCGATCTGTATTGTGCTCAGTATTGGGAACTGTTCCTGCGATCTGTACTGTGCTCAGTATTGGGACCTGTTCCTGCGATCTGTATTGTGCTCAGTATTGGGACCTGTTCCTGCGATCTGTACTGTGCTCAGTATTGCGGTGTGTTCCTGCGATCTGTACTGTGCTCAGTATTGGGACCTGTTCCTGCGATCTGTACTGTGCTCAGTATTGGGACCGGTTCCTGCGATCTGTACTGTGCTCAGTATTGGGGCCTGTTCCTGCGATTTGTGCTCAGTATTGGGAACTGTTCCTGCGATCTGAACTGTGCTCAGTATTGGGGCCTGTTCCTGAGATCTGTACTGTGCTCAGTATTGGGGCTTGTTCCTGCGATCTGTACTGTGCTCAGTATTGGGGCCTGTTCCTGCGATCTGTACTGTGCTCAGTATTGGGACCTGTTCCTGCGATCTGTACTGTGCTCAGTATTGGGACCGGTTCCTGCAATCTGTACTGTGCTCAGTATTGGGGCCTGTTCCTGTGATCTGTGCTCAGTATTGGGGCCTGTTCCTGCGATCTGTACTGTGCTCAGTATTGGGACCTGTTCCTGCGATCTGTACTGTGCTCAGTATTGGGGCCTGTTCCTGCGATCTGTATTGTGCTCAGTATTGGGACTGTGTTCCTGCGATCTGTACTGTGCTCAGTATTGGGAACTGTTCCTGCGATCTGTACTGTGCTCAGTATTGGGACCTGTTCCTGCGATCTGTACTGTGCTCAGTATTGGGACCTGTTCCTGCGATCTGTATTGTGCTCAGTATTGGGACCTGTTCCTGCGATCTGTACTGTGCTCAGTATTGGGGCCTGTTCCTGCGATCTGTACTGTGCTCAGTATTGGGACCTGTTCCTGCGATCTGTACTGTGCTCAGTATTGGGGCCTGTTCCTGCGATCTGTACTGTGCTCAGTATTGGGGTGTGTTCCTGCGATCTGTACTGTGCTCAGTATTGGGACCTGTTCCTGCGATCTGTACTGTGCTCAGTATTGGGACCGGTTCCTGCGATCTGTACTGTGCTCAGTATTGGGGCCTGTTCCTGCGATCTGTGCTCAGTATTGGGAACTGTTCCTGCGATCTGTACTGTGCTCAGTATTGGGGCCTGTTCCTGCGATCTGTGCTCAGTATTGGGGCTTGTTCCTGCGATCTGTACTGTGCTCAGTATTGGGGCCTGTTCCTGCGATCTGTACTGTGCTCAGTATTGGGACCTGTTCCTGCGATCTGTACTGTGCTCAGTATTGGGACCTGTTCCTGCGATCTGTACTGTGCTCAGTATTGGGACCGGTTCCTGCGATCTGTACTGTGCTCAGTATTGGGGCCTGTTCCTGCGATCTGTGCTCAGTATTGGGGCCTGTTCCTGCGATCTGTACTGTGCTCAGTATTGGGGCCTGTTCTTGAGATCTGTACTGTGCTCAGTATTGGGGCCTGTTCCTGCGATCTGTACTGTGCTCAGTATTGGGGTGTGTTCCTGCGATCTGTACTGTGCTCAGTATTGGGACCTGTTCCTGCGATCTGTACTGTGCTCAGTATTGGGGTGTGTTCCTGCGATCTGTACTGTGCTCAGTATTGGAGCCTGTTCCTGCGATCTGTACTGTGCTCAGTATTGGGGCCTGTTCCTGCGATCTGTACTGTGCTCAGTATTGGGGCCTGTTCCTGCGATCTGTACTGTGCTCAGTATTGGGGCCTGTTCCTGCGATCTGTACTGTGCTCAGTATTGGGAACTGTTCCTGCGATCTGTACTGTGCTCAGTATTGGGGCCTGTTCCTGCGATCTGTACTGTGCTCAGTATTGGGGCCTGTTCCTGCGATCTGTACTGTGCTCAGTATTGGGACCTGTTCCTGAGATCTGTACTGTGCTCAGTATTGGGGCCTGTTCCTGCGATCTGTACTGTGCTCAGTATTGGGGTGTGTTCCTGCGATATGTACTGTGCTCAGTATTGGGACCTGTTCCTGCGATCTGTACTGTGCTCAGTATTGGGACCGGTTCCTGCGATCTGTACTGTGCTCAGTATTGGGGCCTGTTCCTGCGATCTGTGCTCAGTATTGGGAACTGTTCCTGCGATCTGTACTGTGCTCAGTATTGGGGCCTGTTCCTGAGATCTGTACTGTGCTCAGTATTGGGGCTTGTTCCTGCGATCTGTACTGTGCTCAGTATTGGGGCCTGTTCCTGCGATCTGTACTGTGCTCAGTATTGGGACCTGTTCCTGCGATCTGTTCTGTGCTCAGTATTGGGGCCTGTTCCTGAGATCTGTACTGTGCTCAGTATTGGGGCCTGTTCATGCGATCTGTACTGTGCTCAGTATTGGGACCTGTTCCTGCGATCTGTACTGTGCTCAGTATTGGGGCCTGTTCCTGCGATCTGTACTGTGCTCAGTATTGGGACCTGTTCCTGCGATCTGTACTGTGCTCAGTATTGGGACCTGTTCCTGCGATCTGTACTGTGCTCAGTATTGGGACCTGTTCCTGCGATCTGTACTGTGCTCAGTATTGGGACCTGTTCCTGCGATCTGTACTGTGCTCAGTATTGGGGCCTGTTCCTGCGATCTGTACTGTGCTCAGTATTGGGGCCTGTTCCTGCGATCTGTACTGTGCTCAGTATTGGGGCCTGTTCCTGCGATCTGTGCTCAGTATTGGGAACTGTTCCTGCGATCTGTTCTGTGCTCAGTATTGGGGCCTGTTCCTGAGATCTGTACTGTGCTCAGTATTGGGGCCTGTTCATGCGATCTGTACTGTGCTCAGTATTGGGACCTGTTCCTGCGATCTGTACTGTGCTCAGTATTGGGGCCTGTTCCTGCGATCTGTACTGTGCTCAGTATTGGGACCTGTTCCTGCGATCTGTACTGTGCTCAGTATTGGGACCTGTTCCTGCGATCTGTACTGTGCTCAGTATTGGGACCTGTTCCTGCGATCTGTACTGTGCTCAGTATTGGGACCTGTTCCTGCGATCTGTACTGTGCTCAGTATTGGGGCCTGTTCCTGCGATCTGTACTGTGCTCAGTATTGGGGCCTGTTCCTGCGATCTGTACTGTGCTCAGTATTGGGGCCTGTTCCTGCGATCTGTACTGTGCTCAGTATTGGGGCCTGTTCCTGCGATCTGTACTGTGCTCAGTATTGGGACCTGTTCCTGCGATCTGTACTGTGCTCAGTATTGGGGCCTGTTCCTGCGATCTGTACTGTGCTCAGTATTGGGGCCTGTTCCTGCGATCTGTACTGTGCTCAGTATTGGGACTGTGTTCCTGCGATCTGTACTGTGCTCAGTATTGGGACCTGTTCCTGCGATCTGTACTGTGCTCAGTATTGGGACTGTGTTCCTGCGATCTGTACTGTGCTCAGTATTAGGACCTGTTCCTGCGATCTGTACTGTGCTCAGTATTGGGGCCTGTTCCTGCGATCTGTACTGTGCTCAGTATTGGGACTGTGTTCCTGCGATCTGAACTGTGCTCAGTATTGGGACCTGTTCCTGCGATCTGTACTGTGCTCAGTATTGGGGCCTGTTCCTGCGATCTGTGCTCAGTATTGGGACCTGTTCCTGCGATCTGTACTGTGCTCAGTATTGGGGCCTGTTCCTGCGATCTGTACTGTGCTCAGTATTGGGGCCTGTTCCTGCGATCTGTACTGTGCTCAGTATTGGGACCTGTTCCTGCGATCTGTACTGTGCTCAGTATTGGGACCTGTTCCTGCAATCTGTACTGTGCTAAGTATTGGGGTGTGTTCCTGCGATCTGTACTGTGCTCAGTATTGGGACCTGTTCCTGCGATCTGTACTGTGCTCAGTATTGGGGCCTGTTCCTGCGATCTGTACTGTGCTCAGTATTGGGACCTGTTCCTGCGATCTGTACTGTGCTCAGTATTGGGGCCTGTTCCTGCGATCTGTATTGTGCTCATTGATTGGTTTGTCCTTAGCAGCAGGGATTTTGGGTTTATTTTCCCCAGTTGCGATCTCTGTGCTCAGTGCCAGATTCCACTGGTAATCTCTGTGTATTAGTGACTGGTGACGCCTACGTTTTAATGTTGTCTCTGTGTCAAGTTCAACCCCCTCAGCGTTTTTGGCTAGAAACACCAGAACTGCTGCAGCTGCATACAAATTGATCCAAGAAAACAGTGAATCCTGTCAGCACTGAAGCCTCACACACCGCTTCCCCCTCTGTGCGGCTCTTCTCTTCATTATCTCCAAGTATACACGTGGAGTATGCAAGCTCTTTATTTCTGAATTTAATGCTAAGCCAAGCAATATTGCTGCTAGCATGAAACATTTTGTTTGGGACATCAATTCAGCATACATAGCAAAGCTCCCTCTACACTGTCCCATCAAACACTCCCAGGGCAGGTACAGCACGGGGTTAGATACAGAGTAAAGCTCCCTCTACACTGTCCCATCAAACAATCCCAGGGCAGGTACAGCACGGGGTTAGATACAGAGTAAAGCTCCCTCTACACTGTCCCATCAAACAATCCCAGGGCAGGTACAGCATGGGGTTAGATACAGAGTAAAGCTCCCTCTACACTGTCCCATCAAACACTCCCAGGGCAGGTACAGCACAGGGTTAGATACAGAGTAAAGCTCCCTCTATACTGTCCCATCAAACCCTCCCAGGGCAGGTACAGCATGGGTTAGATACAGAGTAAAGCTCCCTCTACACTGTTCCCATCAAACACTCCCAGGGCAGGTACAGGTTAGATACAGAGTAAAGCTCCCTTTACACTGTCCCATCAAACACTCCCAGGGCAGGTACAGGTTGGATACAGAGTAAAGCTCCCTCTACACTGTCCCATCAAACACTCCCAGGGCAGGTACAGGTTAGATACAGAGTAAAGCTCCCTTTACACTGTCCCATCAAACACTCCCAGGGCAGGTACAGGTTAGATACAGAGTAAAGCTCCCTCTACAAGGCTAACGAGGGAAATTAAGGATAGTGTTAAATCCAAGTAAGAGGCATATAAATTGGCCAGAAAAAGCAGCAAACCTGAGGACTGGGAAAATTTTATAATTCAGCATAGGACGGCAAAGGGTTTAATTAGGAGGGGGAAAATAGAGTATGAGAGGAAGCTTGCTGGAAACATAAAAACTGACTGTAAAAGCTTCTGTAGGTATGTGAAGAGAAAAAGATTAGTGAAGACAAACGTAGGTCCCTTGCAGTCAGATTCAGGTGAATTTATAATGGGGATCAAAGAAATGGAGGACCAGTTGAACAAATACTTTTGTTCTGTTTTCACGAAGGAAGACACTAAATAACTTTCCGAAAATAATAGGGGACCGAAGGTGCAGTGAGAAGGACGAACTGAAGGAAATCCTTATTAGGCGGGAAATTGTGTTCGGGAAATTGACAGGATTGAAGACCGATAAATCCCCGGGACCTGATCGTCTGCATCCCAGAGTACTTGAGGAAGTGGCCCTAGAAATAGTGGATGTATTGGTGATCATTTTCCAACAGTCTATTGACTCTGGATCAGTTCCTATGGATTGGAGGGTAGCTAATGTAACACCACTTTTTAAGAAAGGAGGGAGAGAGAAAATGGGTTATTATAGACCGGTTAGCCTGACATCAGTAGTGGGGAAAATGTTGGAATCTATTATTAAAGATGAAATAGCAACGCATTTGGAAAGCAGTGCCAGGATCGGTCCAAGTCAGCCTGGATTTATGAAAGGGAAATCATGCTTGACAAATCTTCTAGAATTTCTTGAGGATGTAGAGTGGACAAGGGAGAACCAGTGGATGTGGTGTATTTGGACTTTCAAAAGGCTTTTGACAAGGTCCCACACAAGAGATTAGTGTGCAAAATTAAAGCACATGGTATTGGGGGTAATGTACTGACGTGGATAGAGAACTGTCTGGCAGACAGGAAGCAGAGAGTTGGAATAAACGGGTCCTTTTCAGAATGGCAGGCAGTGACTAGTGTGGTGCCGCAGGGCTCAGTGCTGGGACCCCAGGTATTTACAATATATATTAATGATTTAGATGAAGGAATTAAGTGTAATATCTCCAAGTTTGCAGATGACACTAAGCTGGGTGGCAGTGTGAGCTGTGAGGGGGACGCTAAGAGGCTGCAGGGTGACTTGAACAGGTTAGATGAGTGGGCAAACGCAAGGCAGATGCAGTATAATTGGATAAATATGAGGTTATCCACTTTGGGGGCAAAAACACGAAGGCAGAGTATTATCTGAATGACGCCAGATTAGGAAAAGGGGAGGTGCAACGAGACCTGGGTGTCATGGTACATCAGTCATTGAAAGTTGGCATGCAGTTACAGCAGGCGGTGAAGAAGGCAAATGGTATGTTGGCCTTCATAGCGAGGGGATTTGAGTATCGGAGCAGGGAGGTCTTGCTACAGTTGCACAGGGCCTTAGTGAGGCCTCACCTGGAATATTGGGCCCAAGTTTCCACGTGATTTGCGCCTGATTTTTAGGAGCAACTGGTGGAGAATGGACTATCTTAGAAATCGCAATTCTCCACATTTTTTTTTCTGCAGTTCTAGTCAGGTAGAACAGTTCTACTTTGGAACAGAATTTTTTCTTCAAAAGGGGGCGTGTCCGGCCACTGACGCCTGATTTCAAAGTTTCCACAGTGAAAACGTACTCCAAACTAAAGTAGAATGGAGCAAGTGAAGATTTTTGTAGAACTGAAAAAACCTGTTCTACAAATTAAAAAATCAGGCGCAGGTTACAAATCAGGCGTCCAGAACGAGGTGGGGGGGAAGGGAAGTCATTAAATTCTATAATAAATCCTTATTTATACTTATACAAATATTATACAAATAAATCCAACCTGAATAAACATTTATAAGCAAAGAAAAGATTAAATAAACCATCTTCCTACCTGTGTGAAAGTGCTTCAGGCAGGCCTTTCGGGACCGAAGGCTGAACGGGCCGGCCCGAGACTTCGGGCAGGGCCCGTCCCCAGCACCAGATTTACAGGTAGGTGGCGTTGGGTCGGGTCGGGGAGGTTTGGTTCGGGGAGGTGGGGAGGGAGAGAGAGGGAGAGAGGGGGGTGGGAGAAAGGGAGAGGGGGGGGTGGAGGGGGAGGTCAGGTTGGATCCAGTCTGGGAGTGGGAGTCGGGTTGGGTCCAGGGGGGGGTGGGTCGGGTCGGGGGGCGGGAGGTCGGGTCCAGTCGGGGAGGCGGGGAGCGGGGAACAGGAGCGCCGGTCGGGTTCAGGCGGAGAGCGGGAACAGGAGCGCGGGTCGGGTCGGGTCCAGGCGGGGAGCGAGAACAGGAGCACCAGTCGGGGGGGGCGGGGAGCGGGAACAGGAGCGCGGGTCGGGTCCAGTCGGGGCTGGGGAGCGGGTGTCGGGTCTGGTCCAGAGGCAGGGGGGAGCGGGTGTCGGGTCTGATCCGGGGGCGGGTGGGGGGGGAAGCAGGAGCTGGCCGTGGGAGGAGCCTTATTCACGCAGCCCCAGTGAGGCCATTGGGCCAGGGCTAGGGGCTGCGTGCTTCGGGCCCCTCCCACACAGTTCGACGCCTGGAGCTACTGCCCTTGCGTGCCCACTAACGCACATGTGCAGAGGTCCCGGCACTGTTTTCAGCGCAGGGACCTGGCTCCGCCCCCCACAGCTCGTGCTGCGCTGCGCCGAGGGCCAGAGGACCTGCAGGGAGGTGGAGAATACCGAGGATTTTTTTAGGCGCACTTTGTGGCGCGAAAAACGGGCGTCCAGGTCGGGACTGCGCCATTCTAGGCGCGTGTGGAAACTTGGGCCCATTGTGTTAGTTTTGGTCTCCTAATCTGAGGAAGGAGTGCAGTGAAGGTTCACCAGACTGATTCCCGGGATGGCAGGACTAACATATGAGGAGAGACTGGATTGACTGGGCCTGTATTCACTGGAGTTTAGAAGGATGAGAGGTGATCTCATAGAAACATAGAAAATTCTGACAGGACTGGACAGGTTAGATGCAGGAAGAATGTTCCCGATGTTGGGGAAGTCCAGAGCCAGGGGACATAGTCTAAGGATAAGGGGTAAGCTATTTCGGACTGATGAGGAGAAACTTCTTCACTGAGTTGTTAACCTGTGGAATTCCCTACCGCAGAGAGTTGATGATGCCAGTTCATTGGATATATTCAAGCCAAAGTTAGATACGGCCCTTATGGCTAAAGGGATGAAAGGGTATGGAGAGAAAGCATGATCTTATTGAATGGTGGTGCTTGCTCGAAGGGCTGAATGGCCTACTCCTGCATCTATTTTCTATGTTTCTACACTGTCCCATCAAACACTCCCAGGGCAGGTACAGCACGGGTTCGATAGAGTAAAGCTCCCTCTGCACTGTCCCATCAAACCCGCAGGGCAGGTACAGTTTGGGTTAGATACAGAGTAAAGAAAGACTTGGATTTATATCGGGCCTTTCACGACCACCGGACATCTCCAAGCGCTTTGCAGGCAATGAAGTAGTTTTTGAAGTGTTGTCACTGTTGTAATGCTGTAATGCTCCATCTGCACTGGCACATCAAACAGTAGGAAGGAACAAATTACGGAGGTACTGGCCAGGATCTTCCAATCCTCCTTAGAAACGGGGTTGGTACCAGAGGACCGGAGAATGAGATAAATCCAGCAACTAGTGGACAAGAGGGGAAGCTTTTAGAAACAATAATCCGGGACAAAATGAACAGTCACTTGGACAAGTGTGGATTAATTAAGGAAAGCCAGCACGGATTTGTTAAAGGCAACTCGTGTCTGACCAACTAGATTGAGTTTTTTGATGAGGCAACAGAGAGGGTTGATGAGGGCAATGCGGTTGACGTGGTGTACATGGATTTCCAAAAAGCATTCGACAAAGTGCCACATAATCGGCTTGTCAGCAAAGTTGAAGCCCATGGAATAAAAGGGACAGAGGCAGCATGGATACGGAATTGGCTCAGTGACAGGAAACAGAGTGTCGTGGTGTACGGTTGTCTTTTGGACTGGAAGAAGGTATACAGTGGTGTTCCCCAGTGGTTAATACTACTTTTACTAATATATATTAATGACTTGGATGTGGATGTACAGGGCACAATTTCAAAATTTGCAGATGACACAAAACTTGGAAGTATAGTGAACAATGAGGAGAGTGATAGACTTCAAGAGGAAATAGACAGGCTGGTGGGATGGGCGGACACTGGCAGATGAAATTTAACGCAGAAAGTGTGAAATGATACGTTTTGGTAAAAAAAATGAGGAGCGAAAATGCAAACCAAATGTTACAATCGTAAAGGGGGTGCATGAACAGAGAGACCGGGGGGTATATGTACACTAATCGCTGAAGGTGGCAGGGCAGGTTGAGAAAGTGGTTAAAGCTTACGGGATCCTGGGCTTCATAAATAGAGGCACAGAGTACAAAAGCAAGGGAGTTATGATGGACCTGTATAAAACACTGGTTCGGCCTCAACTGGAGTATTGTGTCCAATTCTGGGCCCCGCACTTTAGGAAGGATGTGAAGGCCTTAGAGAGGGTGCAGAAAAGATTTACGAGAATGGTTCCAGGGATGAGGGACTTCAGTGATGGGGATAGACTGGAGAAGCTGGGGTTGTTCTCCTTGGAGCAGAGAAGGTTGAGAGGAGATTTGATCGAGGTGTTCAAAATCATGAGGGGTCTGGACAGAGTAGATAGAGAGAAACTGTTCCCATTGGTGGAAGGGAACCAGAAGACACAGATTTAAGGCGATTGGCAGAAGAACCAAAAGCAACATAAGGAAAAATCTTTTCATGCCACGAGTGGTTAGGATCTGGAATGCGCTTCCTGAGAAGGTGGTAGAGGCAGGTTCAATCGTGGCTTTGAAAAGGGAGTTGGATGTGTACCTGAAAGAAAAAAAATTACTGAGCTACGGGGAAAGGACGAGGGAGTGGGACTGGCTGAGGGTCAGCACGGGCTCGACGGGCCGAATGGCCGCCTACCGTGGTGTAACCGTTCCATGATTATAAACTCTCCAGTCCAGGGGAAACAACCTCCCATCATCTACCCTGTCAATCCCCTTTAGCATCTTATGTTTCATTGCGATCACCTCTCATTCTTCTAAACTCCAGAGAGTATAGGCCTAATCTGCTCGATCTCTCCATGTAGGACAATCCTCTCAGCCAGGAATTAATCCAGTGAACCTTTGTTGCACTGCCTCTAAGGCACATATATCTTTCCTCATAAGGAGATCAAAACTGTGCACAGTACTCCAGGTGTGGTCTCACCAAAGTCCTGTACAATTGTCGCAGGACTTCCTTATTCTTGTACTCCAACGTTCAATGGCTTTACCATCGCCGAATCCACTACCATCAACATCCTGGGGATCAACATTGACCAGAATCTTAACTGGACCAGCCACATAAATACTGTGGCTACAAGAGCAGGTCAGAGGCTGGGTATTCTGCGGCAAGTGTCTCACTTCCTGACTCCCCAAAGCCTTTCCACCATTTAAAAGGCACAACTCGGGAGTGTGATGAAATACTCTCCACTTGCCTGGATGAAACCGCTCCATCGACACTCAAGAAGGTCGACACCTTCCAGGACAAAGCAACCCGTTTGGCACCCCATCCACCACCAGCGCACCGTGGCTGCTGTGTATCATCATAGGCAGTCCCTCGGAATAGAGGAAGACTAGCTTCCACTTTTAGAATGAGTCCTTAGGTGGCTGAACAGTCCAATACGAGAGCCAAAGTCCCTGCCACAGGTGGGACAGATAGTCGTTGAAGATAAGGGAGGATGGGACAGGTTTGCCGCATGCTCCTTCGCTGCCTGCGCTTGGTTTCTGCATGCTCTCGGCGATGAGACTCGGCACTCAGCGCCCTCCCGGATGCACTTCCTCCACTTCGGGCGGTCTTTGGCCAGGGACTCCCAGGTGTCGGTGGGGATGTTGCACTTTATCAGGGAAGCTTTGAGGATGTCCTTGTAACGATTCCTCTGTTCACCTTTGTCTCATTTGCCATGAAGGAGTTCCTTGCTTTGGGAGTCTCGTGTCTGGCATGTGGACAATGTGGCCTGCCCAGCGGAGCTGATCAAGTGTGGTTAGTGCTTCAAGGCTGAGGATGTTGGCCTGGTCGAGGACGCTAATGTTGGTGCGTCTGTCCTCCCAGGGGATTTGTCGGATCTTGCAGAGGCATCATTGGTGGTATTTCTCCAGCTGTGTGTACCACTTACAAGATGCACTGCAGCAACTCACCAAAGCTTCTTTGATAGCACCTCCCAAACCTGCGGCCTCTACCGCCTAGAAGGCCTTGAATATATAACACCGTTCCATTATCTTTGGGTCAAAATCCTGGAACTCCCTCCCTAACAGCACTGAGGGAGCACCTGTCACAAGGACTGCAGCGGTTCAAGAAGGCGGATCACCACCACCACCGTCTCGAGGGTGATTAGGGATGGGCAATATTGCCAGTGACGTCCTCATCACATGAACAAATATTTTTTTAAAAACACTTGCGATAAAGGCCCACATGCCATTTCCCTATCTAATTATTCACTGTACCTGCATGCAAACCCTGTGTTTCCTGTATGAGACCAGTTAAATCTCTTTGAACACCAACATTTAATAGTTTCTCACCATTTAAAAAATACTCTATTCTTCCTACCAAAGTGCATAACCTAATTTCCCCACATTATCCTCCATCTTCCACCTTATTGCCCAGTCACCTAACCTGTCTATATCCCTTTGCAGTCTCTTTTTGTATTTTCCTCACAGCTTACTTTCCCACCTAGCTTTGTATTGCCAGCAAACTTGGATACATTACACTCGGTCCCTTCATCTACATCATTAATATAGATTGTAAATAGCTGGGGCCCAAGCACTGATCCTTGCGGCACCCCACTAGTTGTAGTCTGCCAACCTGAAAATGACCCGCTTATACTTGCTCTCTCTTTTCTGTCCATTGACCAATCCTCTATCCATGCTACTATATATTACCCCCAACCCCATGGGCTCTTTTCTTGTGTAACAACCTTTTATGTGGCACCTTATTGTATTTATTTTGGAAATCCAAATGTACTACATCCACTGGTTCCCCTTTATCTACCCTGCTAGTTACATCCTCAAAAAAACCTCATCAATTTGTTAAACACGATTTCCCTTTCATAAAACTATGTTGACTCTGTCTAATCATATTATGATTTTATAAGTACCCTGTTGCCACTTCCTTAATAATGGATTCCAGCATTTTCCCGACAACTAATGTCAGATTAACTGGCTTGTAATTCCCTGTTTTCTCTCTTCCCTCCTATCTTGAATAGCAGTGAGATGGAGTAAGGGATGGTGAGGTAGAGTAGGAGACGGTCACTGAACTCGAATGTAATTGGATCTGAAGTACTTTGGGTGTTTGCTGAGAAATGGCACAATATTAGTACACCTCTCTTTTCTAGCGATATTTGTTATAGACCAGGATTTGCTGCGAGATTAACCAGCTGCAAGATGCACTGAAGCGTCGTGTTCTGTAGTTATTTTGTGGGATTTTGGAAAGACTGTGGTAGTTACTGTCTATAAAGCTTTAATTGGACCCTTGTGTTATTACAATGTTCTGCCGGTTGGCATCCTGGCTTGTGGTTATGAAACTATTTTGAACACGGTCTGTTAAAATAGCTCCGGGTGATTATTATCAGTATCGACACAGTCTGGCGTCCAGTCCTGTCAGCTTTGGAATTCCTCTTTTCTTGATTTGCATTGTTAATGTCCTAATTTTTTGTGTGCTAGTTTTTAACCGGTTCTTGATGCCAGTCTCTAACACCATGCAGAAAACTGAGAAGTTGAAACATTTCCGGTCATCAATACAATCGCTTGTTCACAGTTTTATTTTCCAGTTATTTTTCTGGGTCACTCTTACTGATCCCAGCTTTTTATTTCCAGATTTTTTTAAAACCTGAATTCAAATTCTTAAACTGCCCTGGTGGGATTTGAACTTGTGTTCCCTGGATTATTAGTCCAGTAACAAAACCGCTGCGTTACCGCCCCCATTAACCGCTGCGTTACCGCCCCCATTAACCGCTGCGTTACCGCCCCCATTAACCGCTGCGTTACCGCCCCCATTAACCGCTGTGTTACCGCCCCCATTAACCGCTGCGTTACTGTACCCATCTCTTCCTGAGCTTGATTCAGCGGCAGCACACTCACCTTTGGGGCAAAGGATTGTAGGTTCAAGCCTTGCTCCAGGGACTTGAGAACATGATCCAGGCCGACACTCCAGTGTAGTGCTGAGGGAGTGCCGCACTGTCGGAGGTGTCAGAAGAAGGTGCCATCTGCCTGTGTAGTGAAATGTTAAAGACATCATGGCACTATTTGGGTCTTGCTAACATTCCTCCTTCGACCAAACCTAAAACAGTTAGTTATTCATTTCGGTGCTGTTTGTGGGATCTTCGTGAGCAACGATTGGCTGGTGTGTTTGAGACATTTTTGAGCGATGTGATTGTAGATGTAATTCACACTTAATGGGTGCCATTTTGACTTTGGGCAAGAGTGTAAAACCGGTGATCCTGGCTCAGCCACCCGTTCTACATCTCTCCTGATGTATAGCCAATTTCCATTGGAAGAGATGTACAACAGGCAGCTGATCTGATATTGCATGTTTTACACTCATCCAAAGTCATGGTCAAGGTGGTTTTGATAGAGTGGATACAGTGAGAATGTTTCCACTTGTGGGGAGGAGCATAACTAGAGGCCATCAATATAAGATCGTTACCCAGAAATCCAATGGGGAATTCAGAAGAAAATTCTTTACCCAGAGAGTGGTGAGAATGTGGAACTCGCTGCCACAGGGAGTGGTTGAAGCGAATAGTATCGATGTATTTAAGGGGAGGCTGGACAAGATATGAGGGAGAAGGGAATGGAGGGTTATGGTGATAGATTTAGATGAGGAAAGACGGGAGGAGGCTCAAACGGAGCATAAACGGTGGCATGGACTGGTTGGGCAGAATGGTCTGTTTCTGTGTCCTATATCCAACATAATCCTATGTAATGATCCCCCCCCCCCCCCCCTAGTGAGTTGCATTGACGTGCTGTTACTGTGCAGCCAGCCCTGCTCCACAAACAGCAACAAGATGGATGATGGCCTGTACACTGTAGAACTTCATGCTCTTCTTCAAATAGTCCCTTGAGATCGTTATTCTCCAGCAGACGGGCTTATTGAGGATGGGACCTCCAAAAGTGCAGTACCCATTCAGTGCTGCACTGGAGTGCCAGCCTGGATTATGTGCTCAAGTCTCTGGCGTGCTGCCTATGTCACCCACAAAACACATAATTACATGGTATTAACTGCAGCAACAACCTGTATTTATATAGCGCCTTTAACATAGTTAAAAGTTCCAAGGCGCTTCACAGGAGCTTTATTAAACAAAATTTGACACCGAGCCATGTAAGGAGAAATTAGAGCAGATTGGTCAGAGGTAGGTTTTAAGGAGCGTCTTAAAGGAGGAAAGAGAAATAAAAAGGCAGAGAAGTTTAGGGAGGGAATTCCAGAGCTTCGGGCCTTGGCAGCTGAAGGCATGGCCGCCAATAGTTGAGTGATTAAACTCGGATGCTCGAGGCCAGAATTGGAGGAGCGCAGAGATCTCGGGGGTGGGGGAAGAGAGTGTTGGGGCTGGAGGAGGTTACAGAGATAGGGAGGTGCAAGGCCATGAAGGGATTTGAAAGCAAGGATGAGAATTTTAAAATGGAGGTGTTGCTTTCCAGTGTAGGTCAGCGAGCACAACACAAACAGGCCATTCAGCCCAACATGCCCATGCCAGTGTTTATGCTCCACATGAGCACACTACAGAAATAAAATGAGCACCATGTCAACTCCTGCCACAAATAAAAGCCAGAACACCACAGCAGACAGACCGTTGTCCTTTACCTGTTGTCCTTACCCAATCTGGGCCTATATGTGATTCCCGTGCCTGCTGTGACTCAGTTGGTAGCACCCTCGCATCTGTGTCAGAAGGTTGTGTTTCAAGTCCTGCGCCAGAGACTTGAGCACATAAATCCAGGCTGGCACTCCCAGTGCCATACTGAGAGGACGCTGTTCGCTGGGAGGTGCAGTACTGAGGGAGTGCCGCACTGTCGGAGGGACAATACAGAGGGAGTGCTGCATTGTCGGAAGGGCAGTACAGCGGGAGTGCCGCCTGTCGGAGGAGCAGTACAGAGGGAGTGCTGCACTGTCGGAAGGGCAGTACTGAGTGAGCGCTGTACTGTCGGAAGTGCTGTCTTTCGGATGAGATGTTAAACTGAGGCCCCATCTGCTCCTCAGGTGGGCATGAAAGATCCCATGGCACTATTTAGAGAAGAGCAGGGGAGTTCTTCCTCGTGTCCTTGCCAATATTTATCCCTCAATCAATATCACTCACAAATAGATGACCTGGTCATTATCACATTGCTGTTTGTGGGAGCTTGCTGTGCTCAAACTGGCTACCTGTGTTTCCTACATTATAACAGTGACTACACTTCAAAAAAGTACTTCATTGGCTGTAAAATGCTTTGGGCATCTGGAGGTGGTGAAATGCGCTGTAGAAACGTCTTTTTCTTTCAGTCACACACTGATGTGGTTGAGTTGTAACTGCCCTCTGAATTGATCCTGGCCAGCCCCTTGGTTGTATCGAACCCACCCAGTGTAGCTCGGGATGGGCAATGCATGCCAGCCTTACCAGCAACACCCACATCCCGAGAAGGAATTTTTAACAAAAGCCTCTCGGTACAGCCACCGTGAAGGGGTTAATGTGCTTCTTTCCAGATTTGCATGTGGTGGCATTTGTACACTCGCAGCCAGCAGTTAATGGAGCCCTTAAGTGGCAGTGCGAGGGCGTGCAATTTAATGGTGAGGAAAGAGGGAAAGAGCATGGTTGTGTTTGTTTTAAGGAATATGGATCAGGATAAGAGGGTTATTGTTCCGCCTCTTCCCAAGCTGGGATCCAGCTCAGTGTGGTCTGGGCCTCTCAGGCGCCAAACTCAAGTTGAATAAGGGAGCTTTCCAAAAAAAAAGTCTTTCAGCTGGGCTGAGTTGGCAGTGTGAAGGGGGCTGCTTGCTGTAGAAGGCAGCTTTCGGGAGCCTGGTTAAAGACATTGTAAAAGGACACGCTGAGAAGCAGTGCAGGGGAGAACAAAACGCTGTTCTCTGCTCCCTCAGGAACCGGTACAGGCAGCCACTGCACGCTGACACTGATGACAGATAAACAGTCTGCCCCCTTACATTCCTTGTGTCCCTGCTCCTTCAGGCCTAGGGACTGAATCCAGTTTGTTCGTTAAAGGTTCTTTAAGCAAAAGTCAGATTGTGATCATTTGCACCTCATGAATGAGCTCAAATTAACTGCAGTTTCTAAGCAGTAAATGCCCGAACTCTCTCACCCCCCGCCCCCCCTTCACCTCCCAAAACGCTTATTTCTTGCAAATGACCTATTAAAGGAGCATTGCTGTTCTGCCAGAGGCCTTTAATAAGATCTTTATCACTCAAAGGTCTTTTTACACTGAGAGTCACAGTGCAGTCTGGGGGAATGGCATCATACCCAGTGGAGTTTGTACTGACGGCAGAGCCAGAGTGGGGCGGGCCCTTTACACTGGAGCACAGCAGACCAGGTGAGACAGGCGGGCTGAAAGTAGCCCACACTCCGCCCACACCATGAACTCTGCCCTGAGGTACGGACCCCAGGGCTGGCCAGGTATTCCCCCACAGGGAGAGAATAGAGAGGATGGACAGGCAACCCAAGGTGACTTCTGCAATCGCTCTGGCAATTGGCAAGAGTGGCACGAGAGACAGGTACCGCCTGCGCAGTGCCCTGTGGTAACCACGAGTGACCCACAGTACGAGCAGACAGAGGGAGAAAATAGCATCTTACGTCGAAAGTTCGCTCATCACACATCATCATGGAAGCACACAACACAGAAGGAGGCCATTCGCCACATCGTATCTGTGCCAGCTCTTGGAAAGGGCTATCTCATTCGTCCTGCTCTTTCCCCATAACCCTATTTATCCAATTCCCTTTTGATAGTTACTATTTAATCTGCTTCCACCGTCCTTTCCGGCAGTGCTGCCAGATCATCATCATTTGCTGAGTTATAAAAAAAAAAAAATTCTTCTTGCTTTCCTCTGGTTCTTTTGCCAATGACCTTAAATCTGTATCCCTTGGTTATTGGCCCTTCTAATGTTTCTGATACCAAAACTTGACTCCATAAGAACATAAGAATTAGGAGCAGGAGTCGGCCATTCAGCGTGTCAAGCCTGCTCCGCCATTCAATGAGATCATGGCTCATCTCAACCTCAACTCCACTTTCCCGCCTGATCCCCATATCCCTCGATTTTCCCCTAATCTATTGAACTCAGCCTTGAATATACTCAATGACTCAGTATCTGCAGGCCTCTGGGGTAGAGCATTCTAAAGATTCCCAACCCCCTAAATGGGAGGATACTGAGAAATGTGGAGGAACAGAGGGACTTTGGAATGTATGTCCACAGATCCCTGAAGGCAGCAGGACAGGTAGATAAGATGGTTAAAAAGGCATACGGGATACTTTCCTTTATTGGCCAGGGCATAGAATGTAAGAGCAGGGGGGGTTATGCTTGCAGTGTATAAAACACTAGTTAGGCCACAGCTGGAGTACTGCGTGCAGTTCTGGTCATCACATTAAAGGAAAGATGTGATTACACTGGAAAAGGTACAGAGGAGATTTACGAGGATGTTGCAAGGACCGGAGAATTTTAGCTATGAAGAAAGATTGCATCGACTGTTTTCTTTGGAGCAGAGGAGGCTGAGGGGAGATTTAATTGAGGTGGATAAAATTATGAGGGGCCAAGATAGAGTGGATAGGAAGGATCTGTTTCCCTTAGCAGAGAAGTCAATAACTAAGGGGCATAGATAAAAAGTAATTGGTAGAAGGATTAGTGGGGAGTTGAAGAGAACTTTTTTCACCCAGAGGGTGGTGAGGGTCTGGAACTCACTGCCTGAAAGGGAGGTAGAGGCAGAAACTCTCACCACATTTAAAAAGTACTTGAAGTGCTGTAACCTACAGGGCTATGGACCGAGAGCTGGAAAGTGGGTTTTGGCTGGATAGCTCTTGGTTGGCCGGCAGATACAATGGGCCGAAATGGCCTCCCTCTGTGCTGTAAATTTCTATGATTCTATATTATAGATTGTAAATAGTTGAGGTCCCAGCACTGATCCTTATGGAACTCCACCAGCCTGGTAACCTGAAAATGACCCGTTTATTCCTACTCACTGTTTTCTGTCCTTTAACCAATCATCTATCCATGCTCAGTGCCCTCCCGAATGCACTTCCTCCACTTAGGGCGGTCTATGGCCAAGGACTCCCAGGTGTCAGTGGGGAATGTCGCACTTTATCAGGGAGGCTTTGAGGATGTCCTTGTAACGTTTCCGCTGCTCACCTTTAGCTAGTTTGCCGTGGACCAGTTCTGAGTAGAGCGCTTGCTTTGGGAGTCTCGTGTCTGGCATGCGAACTATGTGGCCTGTACATGACCAAGCTCATTGTCTACAAGACTGTAGTGATACCCGCCCTCCTGTATGGCTCAGAAACGTGGACCATGTACAGTAGACACCTCAAGTTGCTGGAGAAATACTACCAACGATGTCTCCGCAAAATCCTGCAAATCCCCTGGGAGGACAGACGCACCAACGTTAGCGTCCTTGTCCAGGCCAACATCCCCAGCTTTGAAGCACTGACCACACTTTGATCAGCTCCGCTCACGGGATGTGGGCGTCGCTGACGAGGCCAGCAGATTTTGCCCATCCCTGGTCGCCCTTGAGAAGGTGGTGGTGAGCCGCCGCCTTGAATCGCTGCAGTCCGTGTGGTGCATTTTTGCTGTGGTTTGATACAATTGAGTGGCTTTCTGGGCCATTTCATGGGGCAGTTAAGAGTCAACCACATTGCAGATCTGGAGTCACACATAAGCCAGACCTATCGGGCAGGTTTCCTTCCTTAAAGGAGTTAGTGAACCAGATGGGTTTTTACTACAAACCGGTAGTTTCATGGATCATTGCACACAGTGATTGACCAACTTAAGCTGCAGTTCAGTGCTTTGTGTCTGTGATGTCACTGCACAACAATTTAGTACCTTGTTAATAAAACTGTTGGGAAGCAAGCAATGAATGGATGTTTAAGCTGGTGGATGAGGTGTCATGTCCTAGATGGGGTTGGAACTACTTGTGTTGTGGTAGCTGCCCCCTTCCAGGCAAGTGAAGAGTATTCCACCACAAAAGCAAAACACTGCAGATACTGGAAATCTGAAACTTAAATGGAAAATGCCGGAAATACTCAGCAGCAGTGTTCCCTTTAAACGGAACGGCTATGCAGCACTGCAGACATCCCATGCTGCCAACTCGCAGGCTTTTCAATAGGAAAAACTGTGTGCGTGCCTTAAAGGGGATGCACATCCCCCAAAAATAAACGGGAACATTGCTCAGCATGTCGGGCAGCATCTGTGGAGAGAGAAACCGAGTTAATGTTTCAGGTCAGTGACCTTTTGTCAGAACTGTCGTCATACCCTGACTTGTGCCTCGTCAGCAATGGGGGAAAATGTCACCCGGCACACAATACTCAGCCTCTGACCTGCTCTAGTTGTCTGTTCCACCCCCGCCTCCCCAGGATGTTGATGGTGGGAGACTCGGTGAGGATAATTCTATTGCAAGTCAAGGACAGGTAGTTAGACACTATTTTATTACATAGAATGTGCAGACCATTCAGCCCAATGGTCCATGCCGGTGTTTATTCTCCACGTGAATCTCCTCCCACCCTACTTATCCAACCCTATCAGCATATCCTATTTCTTGCTCTTTGTACATACTAATTATAAAATTATATCACCCTGCAATATTCCCCACATGTCCTGTGAATGTATAAAATACCCCCCCCCATCGTACGCACTTTACTATGCCAACCACTTGACACATATTTCCTGAATTTCCAACGAATTCAAGTATATACACATCCTGAATAAACTCTTGCCATTACATAACAAAATCTGCCTCATTGGAACTGGTCATTGCCTGGCACTTGCGTGGGGTCTCCTCTATTGCACATGCTGACATCTGCTATCTCCTGCACTCACTTTTTCTGTGCACATTCTCAGCATGTGGGAGCAACCAGTCTCCATCACATTCTGAAACCAGCTGCAGTCAGTATAGCTGCATTTGCTGGATTCTTTCCCTGCCAAAGCAAGAAGAATTAATGTTGTTGACTCTTAGCTGCCCTCTGAAGTGGATTAGAGAGCCACTCTGTTCAAAAAGCAGACTTACCACCACCATCTCGGGGAAATCCGAGTTCAACAATAAATGCCGACCTTGCCAGCAATGTCACATGTCACAAGAATGAATTAAATAAAAGTGTAGGAAGTCCAGAACCAGGGGTCACAGTCTGAGGATAAGAGGTAAGCCATTTAGGACCGAGATGAGGAGAAACTTCTTCACCCAGAGAGTGGTGAACCTGTGGAATTCTCTACCACAGAAAGTAGTTGAGGCCAATTCACTAAATATATTCAAAAGGGAGTTAGATGAAGTCCTTACTACTCGGGGGATCAAGGGGTATGGCGAGAAAGCAGGAAGGGGGTACTGAAGTTTCATGTTCAGCCATGAACTCATTGAATGGCGGTGCAGGCTAGAAGGGCTGAATGGCCTACTCCTGCACCTATTTTCTATGTTTCTATGTACCTTATTGAACATAAAAACATAAGAACTAGGAGCATGTGTAGCCCATATGGCTCCTCGAGCCTGCTCTGCCATTGAATAAGATCACGGCTGATCTTCGATCTCAACTCCACTTTCCCGCCTGATCCCCATACCCCTTGATTCCCCACGAGTCCAAAAATCAATCGCTCTCAGCCTTGAATATACTCAACGACTGAGCATCCACAGCCCTCTGGGGCAGAGAATTCCAAAGCTTCACAACGCTCTGAGTGAAGACATTTCTGCCCATCTAAGTTTTAAATAGCCGATCCCTTATCCTGAGACTATGCTCCTGAGCTCTAGACACTCCAGCCAGGGGAAACCACCTCTCAGCATCTACCCTGTCAATCCCCCTCAGAATCTTGTATGGTTCAATGCGATCACCCCTCATTTTTCTAAACGCCAGAGAGTTTCGGCCTATTCTACTTAATTTCCCCTCGTAGGACAACCCTCTCATCTCTGGAATCAATCTAGTCAACCTTCGTTACATCTCCTCTAAGGCAGGTATATCCTTTGTCCGGTATGGAGACCAAAATTGTACACAGTACTTCAGATGTGGTCTCACCAAAGCCCTGTACAATTGCAGTAACACTTCCTTACATTTATACTCCAACCACCATTTGCCTTTGTTTGCTCCATCTGCATGTTAACTTTGTGTTTTGTGTACAAGAAAACCCAAATCCCTCAACACCAATATTTATGTTTCTCACCATTTAAAAAAATATTCTGTTTTTCTATTCTTCCTACCAAAATGAATAACCTAACATTTCCCCACGATATACTCCATCTGCCAACTTCTTGTCCAGTCACTTAGCCTGTCTGTATCTCTTTGCAGACTCTTTGTCCTCACAACTTACTTTCCCACGTTGCTTTGTATCGTCAGCAAACTTAGATACATTACACTAGTCATTAGTCATTAGTATCTATTGTAAATAGCTGAGGCCCCATCACTGATCCTCGCGGCACCTCACTGATAACAGCCTGCCAATCTGAATTATTCCTATTCTCTTTTTTCCGTCTTTTAACCAATCCTATATCCATGCTAATATATTACCCTTAACCCCATGAGCCCTTTTATTTGGCACCTTATCGAATGCCTTTTAAAAATCCAAATATGCTACACCCACTGGTTCCCCCTTATCTATCCTACTAGTTACAACCTCAACAAAACTCTAATAGATTTGTCAAACACTATTTCCCTTTCATAAAACCATGTTGACTCTGACTAATCATGATTTTTTAAGTGCCCTGTTAGCCCTACTAAGTAATGGATTCCAGCATTTTCCCGACTTCTGATGTCGGGCTATAGTTTCCTGTTTTCTCTCTCCCCTCCTTTCTTGAATAGCGGTGTTACATTTGCTACCTTCCAATCCACTGGAACTTTTTCAGAATCTGGGGAATTTTGGAAAGATCACAATCAATGCATCCACTATTTCTGCAGCCACCTCTTTTAGAACCCTAGGATATAGGCCGTCGGGTCCAGGGGATTTGTTCGCTATTAGTCCCGTTAGTTTCTCCAGTGCCTTTTCTTTACTAATATTGATTACTTTAAGTTCCTCATTGGATCCTTGGTTCCCACAATTTCTGGTATTTTTTTGTCTTCTAATATAAAGACAGATACAAAATATTGGTTTAACATCTGTCATTTCATTATTCCGCATTATGATTTCTCCTGTCTCAGCCTCTAAGGGACCCATGTTTACTTTCACTACTCTCTACCTAGTTTACTCTCGTATTATAATCTTTCCTCTCAATTTTTTTGGTCATTCTTTGCTGATTTCTAAAACTCTCCCAATCCTCAGGCTTACTACTCCTCTTGGCAATATTATAAGCTTTTTCTAATCTTATATTATCCTTAATTTCTTTAGTTAGCCACGGATGGATCACTGTGGAGTTTTTATTTCTCAACGGAATGTATATTCGTTGAGAATTATGAAATGTTTCTTTAAATGTTCGCCATTGCTTATCTACCATCAGACCTTTTAATCTAACTTCCCAATCTACCTTAGCCAATTCGCCCCTCATATCTACGTAATTGGTAATGAGGCATTGACCTTTCACTTCTGGGATCTGGGTTTAAATCAAATTCAAGTCTCCTTTATGCCGGCTGTTAGGGTGCTACGTGAAATTGGTTTGGCAGCCTTAACCTAGTTCTTGTGGGCATGGACACATTGCACTGAGCTCTCCTTGTTATAGAATGATACAACGCAGAAGGAGGCCATTCAGTGTCTGCCAGCTCTTTGAAAGAGCTATCCAATTAGTCCCAATCCCCTGCTCTTTCCTCGTAGTCCTGCAAATTTTTGTTTTTCAAATATAAATCCAATTCTCTTTTGAAAGTTAATATTGAATCATCCACCACAATTTCAGGCAGTGCATTCTAGATTGTAACAACTTGCTGAGTTACTGGACCAGTAATCCCGAGGCCTGGACTAAAGATCCCGAGACGTGAGTTCAAACCGCACCACGGCAGCTGGGGAATTTAAATTCAGTTCATTAAATAAATCTGGAATAAAAAGCTTGTGTCAGTAATGGTGACCATGAAACTACTGGATTGTCTTTAAAAACCCATCCGGTTCACTAATGCCCTTCAGGGAAGGAAATCTGCTGCCCTTACCCGGTCTGGCCGATATGTGACTCCAGACCCACAGCAATGTGGTTGACTCTTCACTGCCCTCTGAGTTGCACCAAACTGCTACAAAGAATTATCAGCACGCGAACTGCAGCGGTTTAAGGAGGCGGCTTACCACCACCTTCTCCAGAGTAATTCGGGATGGGCAATGAATGCTGACCTTACCAGCAACATCCACATCCAGTGAACAAATAAAAAAAACAGTTAAATAAAATTCTCCCCTTCTCCCCTTCTCCCCTCTGGTCCTTTTGCCAATTGCCTTAAATCTGCTCCCTCTGGTTATCGACCCTTGTGCCAGGGGAAACAGTTTCTCCTGATTTACTCTTTATCAAAATCCCTCATGGTTTTAAACGCGTCTATAAATCTCCCCTTAACTTTCGCTGCTCTAAGGAGAGCTCGTTTTTCCAGTAATTGGAGTTACATGTCATTCTTGCTGAAAGATTGGATGGCTGCTACGCTGGTGCAGTAGAAGAGTAAAAGGTATTGTGCCGTGTCTGAGATCCAAAGTGCGACTCGCTCGCTCACTCACTCAAAATCACAGAAATGGACAAATGGCTCCACGCAATGATTTACCTGTGTTAGAAAAGCACATGGAATTTACTGAAGGGAATGTGATGAAAGGAGGTGAAAGTTAAGCCCAGCGTTAGACATTGATACTGCAGCGTTTTGATAAATCACAATCATCATCATAGACAGTCCCTCGGAATCGAGGAAGACTTGCTTCCACTCTTAACATGAGTTATTAGGTGGCTGAACAGTCCAATACAAGAACCGCAGTCTCTGTCACAGGTGGGACAGACAGTGGTTGAGGGAAAGGGTGGGCAGGGAGCCTGGTTTGCCGCACACTCCTTCCGCTGCCTGCGCTTGATTTCTGCATGCACTCGGCAACGATACTCGAGGAACTCTGCACCCTCCCGAATGCACTTCCTCCACTTAGGGTGGTCTTTGGCCAGGGACTCCCAGGTGTCGGTGGGGATGTCGCACTTTATCAGGGAAGCTTTGAGGGTGTCCTTGAAACGTTTCCTCTGCCCACCTGGGGCTCGCTTGCCGTCGGCGAGTTCTGAGTAGAGCACTTGCTTTGGGAGTCTCGTGTCTGGCATGTGAACTATGTGGCCCGCCCAGCGGAGCTGATCAAGTGTGGTCAGTGCTTCAATGCTGGGGATGTTGGCCTGGACGAGGACGCTAATGTTTGTGCGTCTGTAAGCGACCGGTGCCTGCCTGCTCCTTTAAACAACGTGTCCCGATTCCCAGAAAATGCTGAAAATACTCAGCAGGTCAGGCAGCATCCGTGGAGAGAGAAACAGAGTTAACATTTAAGGTCGATGACCTGTTGTCAGAACTGGAAAAGTTAGAGATGGAACAGATTTTAAGCAGGTGCAGAGGCCTGATTCCCAGGTTATTACTGACACCCATTTTATAATGTCTTAAAGTGCATTACGCAATTGTTTACTTCTTTTGAAATTCAGTAACTTTAGGTAAAATTATCCTTAATACGTGAGGGAGCTGGATTAACATCAGTAGAGATACAGTCAGTAACATAGGGCATTGGGGGAGAGGGGTTACTGAGTGACAGTGTGAGGGAGCTGGATTAACATCAGTAGAGATAGAGTCAGTAACACAGGGTGCTGGGGGAGAGGGGTTACTGAGTGACAGTGTGAGGGAGCTGGATTAACATCAGTACAGATACAGTCAGTAACATAGGGCACTGGGGGAGAGGGGTTACTGAGTGACAGTGTGAGGGAGCTGGATTAACATCAGTAGAGATACAGTCAGTAACACAGGGTGCTGGGGGAGAGGGGTTACTGAGTGACAGTGTGAGGGAGCTGGATTAACATCAGTACAGATACAGTCAGTAACACAGGGTGCTGGGGGAGGGGTTACTGAGTGACAGTGTGAGGGAGCTGGATTAACATCAGTAGAGATAGTCTGTGACACAGGGCACTGGGGGAGAGGGGTTACTGAGTGACTGTGAGGGAGCTGGATTAACATCAGTAGAGATACAATCAGTAACACAGGGTGCTGGGGGAGGGGGGTTACTGAGTGACAGTGTGAGGGAGCTGGATTAACATCAGTACAGATACAGTCAGTAACACAGGGCGCTGGGGGAGAGGGGTTACTGAGTGACAGTATGAGGGAGCTGGATTAACATCAGTACAGATACAGTCAGTAACACAGGGTGCTGGGGGAGGGGGGTTACTGAGTGACAGTGTGAGGGAGCTGGATTAACATCAGTAGAGATACAGTCAGTAACACAGGGCGCTGGGGGAGAGGGGTTACTGAGTGACTGTGAGGGAGCTGGATTAACATCAGTACAGATACAGTCAGTAACACAGGGTGCTGGGGGAGGGGGGTTACTGAGTGACAGTGTGAGGGAGCTGGATTAACACCAGTACAGATACAGTCAGTAACACAGGGTGCTGGGGGAGGGGGGTTACTGAGTGACAGTGTGAGGGAGCTGGATTAACATCAGTAGAGATAGTCTGTGACACAGGGCACTGGGGGAGGGGGGTTACTGAGTGACAGTGTGAGGGAGCTGGATTAACATCAGTACAGATACAGTCAGTAACACAGGGTGCTGGGGGAGAGGGGTTACTGAGTGACAGTGTGAGGGAGCTGGATTAACATCTGTAGAGATACAGTCAGTGACACAGGGTGCTGGGGGAGGGGGGGTTACTGAGTGACAGTGTGAGGGAGCTGGATTAACATCAGTACAGATACAGCCAGTAACACAGGGTGCTGGGGGAGGGGGGTTACTGAGTGACTGTGAGGGAGCTGGATTAGCATCAGTACAGATACAGTCAGTAACACAGGGTGCTGGGGAAGGAGGGTTACTGAGTGACAGTGTGAGGGAGCTGGATTAACATCAGTACAGATACAGTCAGTAACACAGGGTGCTGGGGGAGAGGGGTTACTGAGTGACAGTGTGAGGGAGCTGGATTAACATCAGTACAGATACAGTCAGTAACACAGGGTGCTGGGGGAGAGGGGTTACTGAGTGACAGTGTGAGGGAGCTGGATTAACATCAGTACAGATACAATCAGTAACACAGGGCGCTGGGGGAGAGGGGTTACTGAGTGACAGTGTGAGGGAGCTGGATTAACATCAGTACAGATACAGTCAGTAACACAGGGCGCTGGGGGAGAGGGGTTACTGAGTGACAGTGTGAGGGAGCTGGATTAACATCAGTACAGATACAGTCAGTAACACAGGGCGCTGGGGGAGAGGGGTTACTGAGTGACAGTGTGAGGGAGCTGGATTAACATCAGTACAGATACAGTCAGTAACACAGGGCACTGGGGGAGAGGGGTTACTGAGTGACAGTATGAGGGAGCTGGATTAACATCAGTACAGATACAGTCAGTAACACAGGGTGCTGGGGGAGAGGGGTGACTGAGTGACAGTGTGAGGGAGCTGGATTAACATCAGTAGAGATACAGTCAGTAACACAGGGTGCTGGGGGAGAGGGGTTACTGAGTGACAGTGTGAGGGAGCTGGATTAACATCAGTACAGATACAGCCAGTAACACAGGGTGCTGGGGAGAGGGGTTACTGAGTGACAGTGTGAGGGAGCTGGATTAACATCAGTACAGATACAGTCAGTAACACAGGGTGCTGGGGGAGAGGGGTTACTGAGTGACAGTGTGAGGGAGCTGGATTAACATCAGTAGAGATACAGTCTGTGACACGGGGTGCTGGGGGAGGGGGGTTACTGAGTGACTGTGAGGGAGCTGGATTAACATCAGTACAGATACAGTCAGTAACACAGGGCGCTGGGGGAGAGGGGTTACTGAGTGACAGTGTGAGGGAGCTGGATTAACATCAGTAGAGATACAGTCAGTAACACAGGGCGCTGGGGGAGAGGGGTTACTGAGTGACTGTGAGGGAGCTGGATTAACATCAGTACACATACAGTCTGTGACACGGGGGCGGTTTGTGTCATTTTACCTGTGATGGGCTCGGTAATTTCACCCCAGCAGTTCTTCTGCTGAGTTTATCAACCATCGGAATTTAAACAAAACTATTCTAAAAGAAAGCAAGTAAAAATATACAAAAGGAATTAGGAAGCTAATCGTGGTTGTTTTTAAGTGGCTTAATTGTGAAGAGGGCAGATGGAAAGGCTCTTGCATTAATGGGTTTATGTACTTAAACCAGACATGCAACCAACGAACAGCCTGTACTGGCACCGTGCTAACCAGCACCTTTACCCCGGAGCAGGAGGAATACCAAGGCACAGACTTCATTCCCAACAGCACTCTGTCTGGAATATTACCCCAGAAGATGTGATTCCACCAGTTTATTTTACTTAACACATTGATGCCCCTGGGCTAACTAAACCGTAGCTTAAAGGCCGCTCTATTGGTCAGACCCCAACAGCCGAGGGTGTTACTGTCTCATCACAAGGACCCTTTTTAAAAATGAAACTGTGCTCCTGGGTAAAGCTGCTGGTTAGCATGGTGCTGATGTGCACACAGCAGGGAGGCCCCACATGTCATTCCCATTCTGCATTGAACATACCAGACAGGAAAAGACCACCTGATCCACCCAGCCTGTCCCTCACAGTCGAGATGCCTTATGCATCATGGTACCGGCAGTCCTGACCTACCCAGAGCCATGTGGTCTCCTGCAAGAGGTGAAACACCAAATAGGAACCCAGGCCAATTCGGGGAAAATAATTTGCAATATTCCTCTCCAACCCTCTTAGGGGATCTAAAGTAGTCCAGGAGACTGCACTAGCCCCGATTTATATCACAGGGTCCCTACTTTACAACAGTGACGATACTTCCAAAAGTACTTCATTGGCTGTAAAACGCTTTGGGTCATGAAAGGCAATATAGAAATGGACGTTTGTTCTCCTACATTAGTACGACATGACCTCCCCAGCCAGAAACTGGTCCAGCTCTCTCTTGAAGGTATGCAGCAAATCAGCGTTCATTGCACGACGCCACAGGTGTGAGTTGGGTGATCCCGATCTGGCGACAGCTGGTGATGTCATTGGTCCCAGATGGCATGAGCTATGAGGAACAATTAGCCCCCGTCTGCCACTGCACTTTGGGAAAAGTATGCGCGTTGGCTAGTTGTATGAGAACACAATTAAGCTTGTCTGGGAGGAGTTCCTGAGCCTGACTGGGTTGAGTCGCCTGCTGACGCTTTGGGTTCACAGATGAAGAGCTGGCACGTGGGGAGAAGCCAATTCACTGCGAAGACCCATGGAACAATACCCCAGCAAGAGGCAGCACCTATAGGAGTGGAAGGCAAATATTGAAAACATCACTGGATTTAACCGCGTAGGGAAGGGTACTAAGCTGTATACTGACATGCCGGATAGCAGGATTGTGAGGGTGATCCTGGAGACTACTACTCTTCCTGTGTACAAGCAACCAGTTTTGGTTAATTGGCTGACATTGACTAACCACGTGTGAGATGTTGTGTGAACCCCCTTCCCTGATGCTTTGCATTGAGGCTGTAATGTGCTGCATTACTTTGCTTTCCCAAATTAGGTTTATAAATCACCTTCCCTTCCCCTCATCCGGTCTCCTAGTAGTTCTGTAAACTCTAACACTGAGGCACAGACAGTAGATGATAGCGACTTACTCTGTGATTTCCACATTCTGCTCTGGGGGTACTCCTGACCTTCACCCTGTGTCTCCCCCATTCTGCCCTGTGGCTGTATTACTGTGTCAATTGCATGTTAAAGCTTTGATATTCTGTTACTATCTGCAGCGTCCCCCTATTGGGCTTAATCTTTTATATTCCTCCTTATTCTGCTCGATTCTTTCATCCTCTCCTGAAGGTGTTGGCCCTGTGCTCAGTATGGCATCATGGGGAACTGGCTGTATTTGCCCTATTTCTGATTGCAAGGAGCACTGTAGCCAGTCCTAATCTGGTCTACGCACACGTAATTCCAATGCTGGACAACGATGAGCAGTGTGGATGTTACTGATTTCTCCCTCTCTAACCCACGGACATTGCGATGGATTGTTTCATCCATACCACTGAACCCATGGTATGTTTGGCTCAGCTACTTTTCCTTATCTAGTTGAGCCATCGGAAGGAGTCTATTCCATTTGTGAAGTTCTGTTTATATAATACAGAATGATATTGGAGCTTAAAGGGCTAAGTTATGAGGACAGGTTATCTAATCACAGAATAGTACAGAAGGAGGCCATTCAGCCCATCCACACTCTCCAAATCTCTGTAATTGTTTCTCCTTCAAGCGTTTATTTAATTTATTTATCAAGGGTACCTAAACTTTGTTTGTATTCCTTTGAGTTTAGAAGATTATGGGGTGATGTGATTGAACTATTTAAAATGATCAGGGGATTTGATCGGGGTCGAGCGAGAGAAGTTATTTCCTGTGGTGGGGGAATCCAGAACACGCAGGCACAATCTTTACATTAGAGCCAGACCGCTCAGGACTGATGTCTGGAAGCATTGTTTCACACACAGCACAGTGGAAAAATTAAACTCTTCCCCAGAAGGCTGGGAGTGAATTGAAATATTCAAGACTGAAACAGAGTTTTGTTATGAATCAAAAGCGGGTAAATGGAGTTGAGGTACCAATCGGCCATGCTCTAACTGAATGACAGAACAAGCTCAAGGGGCTGAATGGCCTGCTCCTGTTCCTATGTTCACTGCACAAACTGTCCCCATTGACGCAGATTCCAATTAGTGGCACAGCTAATTTGGAGAGGTTCGTCTGTTTAAAGGAAAAACATGTTTGTTTTTTAAAGGTTAACCTGGGATAAAAGTCTAACATTGATCATACAGGATCCCATTCAGTATTTATGATGGAAGTTGGTGTTTTCAATCCATTGAAGTTCCCACACTCAAAGCGCTGGATTGTGTTTGATTGCAGCTGTGCAGTGTGGGTGTGGGTACCAGCAAGAGACGGCACAATGGCAGTGTGTAGTGTGAGCTCTGATCTGTTGCGATTCAGGATCAGCAGCACAGGTGCGAGCCCTTACACAGGTGTGCTTTGTGTTTTAACAGAGCTCTATGGTTTTGATGTCCTCATTGACTCCAATCTTAAACCCTGGCTGCTGGAAGTCAACCTTTCACCGTCCCTGGCATGGTAAGTAAGCAATTAGCATTGCTTTTGTTTCATTAAAGTTTCAGCTTGAGAAGGCTAGGTGATTCAGGTATTTGGGCACTGGCCTTCCTCCTCTGGGACCGGGCTTCGAATCCAGCTGACACCGATAGGATGGATGTCTCCTGGCGGTTGGTTTTAAGGGCCCCACTTGAAGCGGGATTGGCTTTACTCTATCCAAGGCCTCGTGAGCAGGGTCCAACAGCGAAAAATTACTCTTCGTTCAACAATAAATTGTCAATCTCTGTCAGAGAGACCACAGGATGCCGGAAATGGAAAAATGTGACACTGATGCAGGAGAGGGGTTATCATTCCGTGGTTAAAACTGAGGCAAGCTGGTTAGGGGCATGTAGATCTTGGCTTTACTCTGTATTCCACCTGATCTTTTACACCTTGATCCTGACAGTGGTAAGTGTCCCATTCCTCAGCACCACCATCCATCAGCTTGATGAGTACAAAAATATTAAAAAGCAATTTTGTTTGCTGTGATAAATTACTGACGGTGTTGGTCGGGTCGTTACTGTGGGTGATGGACGGGTCGTTACTGAGGGTGATGGACGGGCCGTTACTGAGGGTCATGGACGGGTCGTTACTGTGGGCCATGGACGGGCCGTTACTGAGGGTGATGGACGGGCCGTTACTGTGGGTGATGGACGGGTCGTTACTGTGGGTCATGGACGGGCCGTTACTGTGGGTGATGGACGGGCCGTTACTGTGGGTGATGGACGGGCCGTTACTGTGGGTGATGGACGGGCCGTTACTGAGGGTCATGGACGGGTCGTTACTGTGGGTGATGGACGGGCCGTTACTGAGGGTGATGGACGGGTCGTTACTGTGGGCCATGGACGGGTCGTTACTGAGGGTGATGGACGGGTCGTTACTGAGGGTGATGGACGGGCCGTTACTGAGGGTCATGGACGGGTGTTACTGTGGGTCATGGACGGGTCGTTACTGAGGGTCATGGACGGGCCGTTACTGTGGGTGATGGACGGGCCGTTACTGAGGGTCATGGACGGGTCGTTACTGTGGGTGATGGACGGGCCGTTACTGTGGGTGATGGACGGGCCGTTACTGAGGGTCATGGACGGGCCGTTACTGTGGGTCATGGACGGGTCGTTACTGTGGGTGATGGACGGGCCGTTACTGTGGGTGATGGACGGGCCGTTACTGTGGGTGATGGACGGGCCGTTACTGAGGGTCATGGACGGGTCGTTACTGTGGGTCATGGACGGGCCGTTACTGTGGGTGATGGACGGGCCGTTACTGTGGGTGATGGACGGGCCGTTACTGAGGGTGATGGACGGGCCGTTACTGAGGGTGATGGACGGGCCGTTACTGAGGGTGATGGACGGGTCGTTACTGTGGGTGATGGACGGGCCGTTACTGACGGTGATGGACGGGCCGTTACTGAGGGTGATGGACGGGCCGTTACTGACGATGATGGACGGGCCGTTACTGAGGGTGATGGACGGGCCGTTACTGTGGGTGATGGACGGGCCGTTACTGACGGTGATGGACGGGCCGTTACTGAGGGTGATGGACGGGCCGTTACTGTGGGTCATGGACGGGCCGTTACTGACGGTGATGGACGGGCCGTTACTGTGGGTGATGGACGGGCCGTTACTGACGGTGATGGACGGGCCGTTACTGTGGGTGATGGATGGGCCGTTACTGAGGGTGATGGACGGGTCGTTACTGTGGGTGATGGACGGGCCATTACTGACGGTGATGGACGGGCCGTTACTGAGGGTGATGGACGGGCCGTTACTGTGGGTGATGGACGGGCCGTTACTGAGGGTGATGGACGGGCCGTTACTGTGGGTGATGGACGGGCCGTTACTGAGGGTGATGGACGGGCCGTTACTGACGGTGATGGACGGGCCGTTACTGTGGGTGATGGACGGGCCGTTACTGTGGGTGATGGACGGGCCGTTACTGAGGGTGATGGACGGGCCGTTACTGAGGGTGATGGACGGGTCGTTACTGTGGGTGATGGACGGGCCATTACTGACGGTGATGGACGGGCCGTTACTGAGGGTGATGGACGGGCCGTTACTGAGGGTGATGGACGGGTCGTTACTGAGGGTCATGGACGGGCCATTACTGACGGTGATGGACGGGCCGTTACTGAGGGTGATGGACGGGCCGTTACTGAGGGTGATGGACGGGCCGTTACTGTGGGTCATGGACGGGCCGTTACTGTGGGTGATGGACGGGCCGTTACTGTGGGTGATGGACGGGCCGTTACTGTGGGCCATGGACGGGCCGTTACTGAGGGTGATGGACGGGCCGTTACTGAGGGTGTTGGACAGGTGTTACTGTGGGTGATGGACGGGTCGTTACTGAGGGTCATGGACGGGCCGTTACTGAGGGTGATGGACGGGTCGTTACTGTGGGTGATGGACGGGCCGTTACTGTGGGTGATGGACGGGCCGTTACTGTGGGTGATGGACGGGCCGTTACTGTGGGCCATGGACGGGCCGTTACTGAGGGTGATGGACGGGCCGTTACTGAGGGTGATGGACGGGCCATTACTGACGGTGATGGACGGGCCGTTACTGAGGGTGATGGACGGGCCGTTACTGAGGGTGATGGACGGGCCGTTACTGTGGGTCATGGACGGGCCGTTACTGAGGGTGATGGACGGGCCGTTACTGTGGGTCATGGACGGGCCGTTACTGAGGGTGATGGACGGGCCGTTACTGAGGGTGATGGACGGGCCGTTACTGAGGGTGATGGACGGGCCGTTACTGTGGGTGATGGACGGGCCGTTACTGTGGGTGATGGACGGGCCGTTACTGTGGGCCATGGACGGGCCGTTACTGTGGGTGATGGACGGGCCGTTACTGAGGGTGATGGACGGGCCGTTACTGAGGGTGATGGACGGGTCGTTACTGAGGGTCATGGACGGGCCGTTACTGAGGGCCATGGACGGGCCGTTACTGAGGGTGATGGACGGGCCGTTACTGACGGTGATGGA